>NW_027052785.1:0-184731 GCF_011386835.1 Chrysemys picta bellii | reverse complement strand
CCGTCCTCCCTGGATACCATACATTCCCACCCTTTAAACCAGGACCCCTAGAGACCCGGACAATAACAGTATGGGTAAATGAAACCAAATTAGTAGGAAGTACAACAATACTGTTTTTAAATGGTCCACAACCCATAAAAATACCCTGCCCTCATTTGCTTAAGATGCAGCCTCCCATAGAGGCACAAGTGGCCCCATTAATTGTAACCCTACACCTTTCAATAAACTGGACCAGAAATAATTTAACTCTAAGTCGGCCAGAATGTGCACACTATAGCTCCCCCCTCTTTGAAGCATGGTTCAAATCCTTACAACCAGAACATCCCCTCCCTCGTCAGCGACGAGGGATAACAGATACCTTGTTAGGAGGTATAGGAGCAGGGACCGGAATTCTAAATTCGGTAGATCTAGAAGCACTGAAAAATAAGGCCAGTGTGGTGGAAACATTGCATCGTACTATTGTCCAGGGACAAGAGCACCAGATTGCTGAATTGGTGCAAACTGGGGTAGACACAATGAACTTGCAATGGCATACTTGGAAACATGTTAATCAGGCATTCTGGGCTCAATATGCCACCATGAGGGACATAACGAACAAAACAGCATTAGCATTGTGGTGTTCTGAACAACAAATATTAGCTATTATGCTGACAGAAAGGGAAATGGACTGGGTACGAGCTAAAGATATGACAGTCTTAACTCCTCTGCTGACAAAACATAAAAATAACCTTTTCCTCCCTTATGTTTCTGGATGGTACAAGGCCCTGGAATCAAACGTGTATACATCAACCCTCATGGGGCACATCACTATACAAGTAATACGGGTCCAACCACACAAATATAAAGTTACTCTGTGGCCCTTCATAGCCCTCCCAGTTCTTCAGGGCAGACATCTTTGGGCTCCTCGATTGGTGGGAATGTATTTAAATGAACAAGGGGAAATCATAGACCATCGCTTGTGTTCCAAGTGGACTGCACAACAATGGGTATGTCCCACCTTACCAAAATTAGAAGAGCCCTGCTCCTTACAACATAAAAGCTTGGCAACTTGTTACTGGGATGAACTAAATAACGGTACCACAAAAGTGTATTTCGATAGAAAAAGTTGTGCCTGTGCCATTGGATTAGAGAGGCTTGTATGGCAAGACAAATACATCTCAGAACCGCCTGTAAAACAGTGTATGTGTAATATCACTATGTTAAAAACTCCCACCCTAACCTATTACTTCCCAACTCATGAGGATAAAGGAACTAACACGCTGGATACCAGTTTCAGAGTAGCACCCGTGTTAGTCTGTATCCGCAAAAAGAAGAACAGGAGGACTTGTGGCACCTTAGAGACTAACAAATTTATTAGAGCATAAGCTTTCGTGGCTGACATCAGGAATCAAAATACTCAAAAACCAGTGGGAGAACACTTTAACCTGTCTGGTCATTCAGTGACAGACCTGCGGGTGGCTATATTACAACAGAAAAACTTCAAAAACAGACTCCAACGAGAAACTGCTGAGCTAGAATTGATATGCAAACTAGACACAATCAACTCCGGTTTGAATAAAGACTGGGAATGGCTGAGCCATTACAAACATTGAATCTATCTCCCCTTGTAAGTATTCTCACACTTGTTATCTAACTGTCTGTACTGAGCTAGCTTGATTATCACTTCAAAAGTTTGTTTTCTCTTAATTAATTGGCCTCTCAGAGGTGGTAAGACAACTCCCACCTGTTTATGCTCTCTGTCTGTGTGTATATATATCTCCTCAATATATGTTCCATTCTATATGCATCCGAAGAAGTGGGCTGTAGTCCACGAAAGCTTATGCTCTAATAAATTTGTTAGTCTCTAAGGTGCCACAAGTCCTCCTGTTCTTCTTTTTGCTGGATACCAGTAATATTCTAAACTTCAACTTCACTTTGGGAGTCAATTGGACAAGTCTGTACAAACTAATACAGGACAATAGACAAATTAGCCAACTGACTGAAGCCACACGGACCCAGGTTCAAACACGCAGTTTGGCTATTTTACATCAGGGATCTGAAATATTAAGAGTATCTGCACAAGCGGAGCAAATCATGACGCACCATTGGTATGATATTTTAAAGGGATGGTCCCCATCCTGGTCTTCAACTTTAACAATTATGTTACATCCAATTGTTGTTTTCTTTATTCTGATAAGCTTAATGTTAATCATAATGTGTGGTATGTGCTGCTGGATGAAAAGGCTGTACTTTAAGCTAAAACCACAAGCTCACATTGTTTCCCAATATATAGCCTTAAAACAATTGCATAAAGTGTGACCCATTCAATACCCCTGGATTGAAGGGTCAAAAGGGGGACAATGTAGAACCAATGTGAATGAAATTGTTTTTAAGTTATCCACTGTACCATTGTAACTTCTGTTGCTACATTGTAACTTCTATTACACTTGCCATTTTGCCTACATTGTAACTTCTATTACACTTGCCATTTTGCCTACATTGTAACTTCTGTGCTATATTGTAATTCAAACCCCATTTTAAAATGCTTACTCCATTTTGTAAGGGCTTGCTGCAACCTTCATTTTTGCAAACCCGGCTGTAACTTTATTAGTCTAGTTAAGATGTGTGAATGAGGGATGTATGGGTGATAGAATCAACCTCCAGCACCAGCCCGTCCTGATGAGATAAAGTTCAAATACCAACGGCTGAAGAACTAGACAACAGCCCTAACTCAAGCAAGAAGCATCCACCTTAAAAAGAAACAACAGAAGGAAGATCAAAGCCAGGTCCCAGGCTGACAGTCACGCCTGCAATTGACGGGTGATCAAGTCAAACCCAGAGGCGGCGTGACACAGCGAGACCTAGAGACTTTGAATCCAAAAACTCCTATAAAAAAGGAAGGGTGAGATGAGAGACTTTGGGTAACGTTCTGCTATCAACATCAAGGAGCATCGGTGCGCGCCCGACAGAGACCCGGCTCCCCCTCGTGCTCAGCTCTCCTGGCCAGTTAGCTGTCACGAGCTACGATCCCAAGCTGCGAACTCAAACTACACTCAGGACTGGTAACTATCCAGCAGCTGCAGAACATTTTGGTGTGTGTGTGTGTGTGTGTGTGTGACTGTATGTGTATAAGCATTGAGGTATTTGTTAATAGTTACAGATTAATAAATGTGGCATCTTTGCCTTGACCCCTAAAACGATCCTGTATAAGTTTGTGGGACAACACATTGTCCTGCCCCATCATTGGGAAGCCAAAGCCATACAGCAGAGAATCAGGACTCCTGGGTTCTTTTCTCAGCTCTGCCTCTGACGTGCCACATGACCTTGGGTGAGTCCCTTCCCCTCCTTGTGCCTCAGTCTCCTCATCTGGTAACACTGCCTGGCCCGTCCCTCTGGAGGGCAGTGAAGCTGGGTTCCTGAAGGGCTCTGAGATGGAGGGTGTTGGGGATGTATGGTCTAAGGGGACCGTGTGCCAGGGCTCCCCTGTCACCGGGGTTCATCCCGTCTCTTCCTGGCAGCCTGGAGAAGGAGGCCTTTAAGAAGAGGCCAAAGCTGCAGCAGGAAAACTGGGAGGAGACAGACGAGAACGAGGAGGTGAGGGAGGCTTCCCCCGTGGAGTGGGGGGTGGGAGCCCGATTGCTAGCCAGAATGCCAGCGGCTTTCTCTGTGCCTCGCCGGCGCTTGGGGCAGCTGTGTCCTGCCACACCCTGGGAGGTGGGGCAAAGCCCAGCCTGTCTGTGGGAGTCGCAGGGGATCTGGGGGGCAGGGGCAGGGTCCATGACCACCCCCCCATAGGGCAGCCAGTCTGCTGCTGTTTGGCCCCGCCTAGGTGTGGAGAGTGGGGGCAGGGCATGGCCGAGGATGGCGCGTAAGACAGTCCCCTCTTCTCCCTGGCAGTGCCCTGTGCCATCTGATACCCTGGCAACAGGTGGGGCAGGGCAACTAGCCACAGGCCTTTCCGTGCAGCTGGGCTTTGTCCCGTGAACCGTGTCCCCTCTGCCCCAGCCGTTCTCATCAGGTCCTTCATTTTCAGCTGCCATCTCAGCGGGGAGGGTGGGGGGAACTCCCCAGACATGGCCCACTCCCTTTGCAGACAGGGATCAGCCCTGCCCCTGGCCCCGGGTCAAACGTCCTCTCTCCTGCCTCTGCCTGGCACTGGTTTCCGAGGCAATCGTTTTAATTCACCCACATCTGGGGGTGGCGGATGGGGAGAGGCCTGAGCCCCTGCAACGATAGGAGAGGGGCCGAAGGCTCCTGATCTCTGCCCTAACCCTGCGCTTCTTTCCCAGGAGGAGGAGGAGCGGGAGGAGAGTGGCTGTGAGGATGAGGACGAGGATTCGGGCAGCGACGAGAGCCTGGTGGACTCGGACTCCGATGCGGAGGAGAAGGGTAACTCGGAGGGCATGGCGCCCAGCTCTGTGCTCAGGCTGGGGCCGGGGATATCTACAGTGACTCAGGGCTGTGCCCCTTTTGGGGAGGCGGTAGGCGGCTGCAGTGGGCCTGTAGGGTGAGCTGGGCAGGTCTTGGCTGGAGGTGCACGAGGTGCCAGTCAGGGTGCTAAGGTGGTCCGGCTCAGCTGGTGCTCAGTGGCACAGGCCTGGCTGCCAAGCTCTGTCCCTTCCTCCTCAGCCCCCTGCATTCGCCTTCGGCTACCCAGGCAAGGCTAAGACCGCAGGAGCGAGATGCCATCCCCTCTGAGTCCTGCCTCATCTGCCTCCTTTCCTCTGCAATGCCAGAGTCCATAGGGGACCCGTGAGCCAGGCACTGCCCCTCCCCTCTCCAGGCCAGCCCAGGACTGCCTGGCTCTCTCCTCCTGACCTCCCCGGGACTGCCTGGCTGCCTGACTCTCCCCCCACCTCTAGTGGTGAATTTCCAGGCTGATCTGGCCGACCTGACCTGCAAGATCGAGATCAAGCAGAAGCTGACTGACGAGCTGGAGAACAGCCAGTGGCGCCTGCAGACCCTCAAGCACCAGTACGAGGAGAAGCTGATCCTGCTGCAGAACAAGATCCGCGACACCCAGCTGGAGAGGGACCGGGTGCTGCAGAACCTCAGTACGGGCAGTGCCCCCTCCACCCCCCTGCTCATCCCATCGCACGGGTCCTCTGAGCCAGCGCTGGCAGGAGAAACCCTGGGGTTCTCCCGGCGCCCAATGAGGCCCAAACTGGGCTGCTGCCCCCTGCATTCCATGTCCCTCTTGCAGTCCCCAGAGATTCCCGCTGGCTGCTCAGTGTCTGGCTTCCCAGCTCCTGGGATCGATCCTTCTCCTCAGCTGTGTGCCACTTGTCCCGCCTCTTGATCAGGGCTGGGCCTGGTGACCCCGTGACCTCCCAGCTGTGCAGCCCGCTGGCTGTGGGGAGACAGTGGGTGTAGGGCCCAGGGAAAGTCCCTTCCCTCGGAGGAGCTCCAAGCTCTGACACGCGTCAGGGAGACAGGGCCAGGCAAAGAGGCAAAGCCACCTGGCATCTGTGGCCAAGCTCCCAGCTGCTCCCGACTTCCTCCCAGCAAGGAAACTGTGGCTCTCCAATGCAGGAGCAGCAGCGTAGCCTGCCCATGCAGAGAACTCCATCTCCAGGGCTTTTCAGTCCTGGGCATCTTCCCCGAGGGGGGCAGCTGATGCTATAACTGAGACTTTAGTGATTGAGACACCTGCCCCCAGCTGAGTCCCACCAAACTCATTTCAGCAGCATCCCCCTCTGGGCTGAACAGCAATGGCTGCCTGGAGGAGAACAGTGTGCACCCAGTCCCTGGAGCGGTGCTGTCCCTGGCACATGCCTGGCACTGCTCTGCTGACGGGGTTATTGGTCTAAAATAGGCCCATGGTTCTGGCTTGCAGGCAATGACTGTTCTGGGCTACTCGGCCATTGAACATCTCTTGAGCTGCTGGACCAGGCAGGCCTGTCCCTGGAGGCCAAGAGTTAATCTAAAGTGTCCCCCACGGAGGGTGCTTTCCCTGGGGGCCTGGTGGGTCCAGGGGGCAGCTGGGTGGGATGGAGCGTGATGGGCTCGGCCTAGCCTGACACTCTGAGCGGCTCTGCGCCACCCCCTTCAGGCACCTTGGAATGCTACACGGAGGAGAAGGCCAATAAGATCAAGGCGGACTACGAGAAGCGGCTGAAGGAGATGAATCGGGACCTGCAGAAGCTGCAGGCAGCCCAGAAGGAACACGCTCGCCTGCTCAAGAACCAGTCGCGCTACGAGCGGGAGCTCAAGAAGCTGCAGGCTGAGGTGGCAGAGATGAAGAAGGCGAAGGTACCTGGCTGGGCAGAGGAGGAGAGGGCTGGAGGGGCATGGCCCGCTTGTGCTAGCTCTTCAAACTGGGGAGGGGCGGTGGATGGGCACAGCCCCTTGTGCACACTCCTTATGCTGGGTGTGGCTGTCGGGGGGGCCCTCAGGTGGCACTGATGAAGCAGACGCGGAAGGAGCAGCAGCGGAGGCGGCTGGTGGAGACCAAGCGGAATCGGGAGATCGCCCAGCTGAAGAAGGAGCAGCGCAGGCAGGAGGTGAGAACCCAGCTCCTCGCCAGGGCTCTGCAGAGAGGGCAGCTCTGGCTGGGGCCTGTGCCCCTCACTCGGCTCTGAGCTCCCACACCAGCTGGCCAAGGTGCAGCGGGGAGTGTGGGTTCTCCAAGGGGTCTGGGCCTTTCCTGGGGAGATGCCCCAAGCCAGGCTCCTTGGGACCAGATGGGAAGGGTGCTGGAGAGCCCTCGCTGATGCATGATGTGTCAGGTCCCCTCCCCTGTGCACAGGTGAGCAGTTACCTGGGTGAGCCAGCCTGCACCCAGAGCCCCTGACGCAGGGTGGGGCAGGGGCAGGGGAGCCCCTGTGACAGGGCAGGGCTGAGACAGGGAGTGGGGCCATTCGGGATATGGGGCAGCAGGGGAGCCCTGCAAAGCTGTGGCTGAGCCGCAGGGATGGCTGAGCAAGGTGATGGGAAATCTGGAGCAAGCGCTGCACCAACAGAGGACCAGATTCCACTCTCTATTACGCTCGTTGTAAATCTGGAGTAACTGCATTGACATTAGCGGAGTCGCTCCAGATTTACACTGCTGCTGCTGTGATGTGAATCCAGCCGTCACCTGCATCAAGAACATTCCACGTTCAGTCCTGCCCTACCTCTGCTCGACAGTGTGTTAGAGCTCTCCCGGGTGCCCGGCCGCTGGGATCAGTGCCCGGCTTGGCACCCAGGCCCGCTGCTTTCAGAGCCCGTGTTGGGCCACTGGCTGGCCAAGGCCTGCAGGTCCTGTGAAGCCAGGAATGGGGCCGGCAGCATAGAACAGCGTAAAACCCTTCCTGGTTGGGGAGCTGTGTGCTGGGCACCCTGTGCAGAAACCAGCCACCCCACTGTCTGTCTGGGGACTCCTCCCCCTGCTGAAGGCGCAGCACGTCCCCTCTCCCAACCACATGTCCATCTGTCTGTCCATCCCTTGAGATCAGCACCTGGTGGGGTGGCAGGTTCCGCCTTCCCCAGGTCAGAGGAGGTGATTGCTTCCTCCTGCATCTCTGGTTGCTGCTCAGGGCAGGTACAAATGCCACAGTGCTGCCATCAGTTACAGCAGAATAAATCCAGGTTTTACACCGCTGCTGGTGAGATCAAAATCTGGCCCATGGCCTGCACTGAGAACATCCCACGTGCTGGCCTCCATTGCTGCCATGGGTTCTACCCCAGACCCTGGGTTCCTCTTTAGTGGCTCACACCCGCTCAGGAGTCGACTGAGGCTTGGCTTCTCTCCCGCGCAGTTTCAGATCCGGGCGCTGGAGTCTCAGAAGCGGCAGCAGGAAATCGTGCTGCGAAGGAAAACCCAGGAGGTGAGTGCCAGCCCCTGCACCTGTGGGGGTCTGGAGAGCTGCTCGCGGGGCCATGACTGGGTGGGCGCTGAGGCCTGGCTCCTAGATCGGGCCGTTGGCAGGGCAGGGCCCTGGGGCTTCTCCAGACGGAATAGTCCCCTCTGCTGTCCCAGTGGGTCGTGCTCCGCCAATGCTGGGTTGTTCCCAAGGTGCTGGCCCTGGGTGGGGTGGATTTCCCACAGAGCCTGGTGGTTTTATGGCTAGGAGTAACCAAGCAGGAGATGACAGTGATTGTGGGGGAGGAAACGTCTGCCTCTGAGGGCAGCTCATCTTCTGGGGTCAGGAAGGAGGAATTCTCTGCATGCCATGTGTGACCGTGCACAACAGGCTGTGTCCCCCTCCCTCCTTCCTGGAGCTGGGTCCTGGCAGCTGACTTGGTCAGGTGACTCATCCAGGCTGCCTCCTGCCCCAGCACACGTACAGCTCACGGGACGGTGTGGTGCTTCGATCCCAGCCCCTTCCCAGCCCCTCCTGATGCATTCTGGGAAACTGCTATCCAAGGGTACCGGACCTTCACCCATCCCAGATAGGCTCAGCTCTCTTGAAAGGTGCTCAGCTGCTCCCAGGCTCACTTTGCCACCTGAGAAGCGTTGGAGTCGCTCTGCCACTGGGGTGGCTGGGGGGCGATGCCCCCTGTGGGTGTTCCCAGGAGGCCCAGCCCTCAGGCACTGCTCTCACCCAGGTCTCTGCTCTGCGCCGCCTGGCCAAGCCCATGTCGGACCGGGTCTCTGGGAGGCTGAGTCAGAAGCCAGCCATGCTGGACTCGGGTGTGGAGGTGTCCGCCAGCACCACCTCCTCGGAACCGGAGTCCGGCTCTCGCTCGGTCTCCAGCATCGTGCGCCAGTGGAACCGGAAAATCGACCACTTCCTGGGAGACCCTTCGCCCTCCGGGTCAGACCAGTGCTTCCGAATCCGTGTCTCCCGCGGCCTCGTTCCCTGCTTGGCCCTCAGGCCCTGGGCTCCTGGGTGTTAGATGGGAGCGGAGTTCTGTGGGAACACGGGAAACGATCGCTCTTTCATTGTGGGCGACTCTGCCATGTGGTTTGACACGTGAGACTCTCCACATTGGCTGGAGGCAGACCTGATGTGTAAATGCCCCTCTGTCCTGAGCACTAGTGGGCGTAATGGCCGAGCACCCGCCTGGTGGAAGCCCCCGACCATGTCCCATCCCACTGCAGGAAGAAGTTCCCAAAGAAGGGGATGAGCCAGACCTTCAGCAAGGCGGCCCAGCTCAAGTGGCAGTCGCTGGAGCAGCGCATCTTTGACGTTGTCATGCAGAAGATGACCATCGTCAACCTGGAGGCAGACATGGAGCGGCTGATCAAGGTGAGGTGTGGGGGGCAGTGCCCTGGTGGGGATTGGGTGGTCTGAGCATGACCGAGGGCCAGGAGTGCTGGGAGGCTGCTGGCACCTGGACAGCGCCGGCTGAGGCGTTTCCTTCCCACCCGCCCCCCAGAAACGCGAGGAGCTGGCGCTGCTGCAGGAGGCGCTGCAGGGGAAGAGGGGAAAGCTGCAGGCGGAGAGCCCGGAGGAGCAGAAGGGCCTGCAGGAGCTGAACGAGGAGATCGAGGTGCTGACAGCCAACATTGACTACATCACCGACAGCATCGCCGACTGCCAGGCCACCATCATGCAGCTGGAGGAGACCAAGGTGCCTGGGGAGGGGGCCTGCGGGCGGGGGTGAGGTGCGGGGGTCTGTATATGGGGAGTTGGTCTCACGGGAGGGGGAGCAGGGGAGATCACCCCAGGGCATTGTGTGCTGTAAGGGAAAGGGGGTGCTCTGGGGGCTGGTTGATAGTTGGGGTGGGGACTGGGCGTGAGCAGGAGGCTGGCTGGCTGGACTCTTCCTCTAGGCAGTTTAAGCATAAGGGGTGCAGGAGGCAGGTTTGCAGGGTCCTCTTGCTTTCTAAGCTCCAACTATTGGGCTGAAATGTTCTGTCGTGGGTCACGCAGGGAGTCAGGGCCGAGCTGGCTCCCTGCTCTTAGCCCCCAGAGCTCGCCCCCTCCCTACAGAAACGTCACAGAGCAGCTGTTGCAGTCTGGCTGCTTTCTCTGCTTGTTTGCTGATGACGGCTGTATAAGGGCCAGTTCAGCAGGTGCCTGAGCACTCACGGGGCTGGTGCGATAGGCTGCCGTAGGCCCGTGGGTGCCAGGCTAACGGACATGGCTGTGGCTTGGCTTGGACCAGCAGAGGCCAAGAATCAGCCCTCTTCCGCTGCACGGTCTGCAAGGTCGGGGCCAGGATTTAGGAAGCCCCTTATATGTTGGTCCGTCAGGGTCTCCATCGGTGCTGGATGGTTTATTTGTGGAAGGGACGGCTGCGGAGAGCATGATGTCCACCACCAGCTGCTAGGCCCAACAGCCCTGATGGGAGTTCTGCACATGCTGGAGTCAGTGGAAGCCCTGTCCGTACCATGGGACAAATGTACCCATGGTGTATCCAGTGCTGCGGGCAAGGCGTGGTCTAGCCACGCTCAATCCTGTCTGTGTGCACAGAAAAACCCATGTCAGCACCAGGCTCCAGCCTGGGTCGCCGCCAGGCTCCAAACATGCTTAGAACATGGGCTTTCTCCACTCCCTGCATATACCGCAACACAACCTCCTGTGAGACACTGCCTCGACCCAGCCCAGTTCCACAGTGGTGTTCCTGTAGCCTAGACCGAAGCCAAGCACGGGGGGGCAGCCCGGTATTCAGAGCCAACTCCAGGTGTAGCCATGAGAGAGGGTTGAAGATGCTGTTTGCTTTTGTAGGAAATCTCAAACCCTTTTAGTTTTTTCTTTTGAAATTTCACCCGAGAAACTGGAATTTTTGTGGTTTTTCAAAATCAGTTTTGATGGTTTAAGGCAAAAAAATTGGGTGTCTTGGGAAAGAGTTTCCCTTTTCTGAAACCGTGAACTTGTGCTGAAAGCTGTTGTCAAACATTGAGTCTCTTTTCTGATGTCAGATTTTTGTAAAGGGAGGGTGGGATTTTGACCAGAATGGAAATTTTTGTTTAATCAAATATTTCCACAGAGAAACAATAGCCTAATAATGAGCCTTTCTCCCTGGCACCTGTCGGGTGTCTGTGCTCCAAGGAAAACCCCACAGCACAAGTCTCAGAGCCTGGATCCATTGCCTTGGCTCGCAGGGCTACGGGGCTAAAACGAAGAGTGTAGACATTCACACAAGGGCTGGAGCCTGGGCTCTGGAGGGTCTTGGAGCCCATGAGCGGGAATGTCTACACTGCTACTTTTAGCCCCGTAGTGCAAGCCCGAATCCTTTGGCCAGAGGCTCGCTGCTGTGGGTTTTTCTTTGCTGTGTGGACGCACCGTTAATGACATGGGGGGTCTGACCCAGGTTCAGCACAGTGTAGCTCTCTGCTCCCCTCCTAGCAGCTGGAGGTCGTAAACAGGTTTTTAGTATATGTCTATGCTTAATCTGCTACAGCTGCAAGGCTTTATGTGTAGACGCTCCCCGTTGGAGTAGGTAATCCATCTCCCAAGGAGGTGGCTGTTTAGTTCGGTCGGCAGAGCTAGACTCTCCGGGATGGTGGGGGGGGGGGGGGAGTGGGATTTTCACACCCTGGAGAGACATAGCTATGCTGGTATAAGTTCCCAGTGTAAACCTGCCCTTGGTTTGCTCTGGTCACCTGGCTAGCGAGCAGCTCCTGCCGTCCAGGCGGTAGAAGCTCCTCTTCTTTAAATCTGCAGGTGTGTGGTTCAGTCCCCATAGATGGCCCAATCAGGGGCCTGGTTCCAGGCACACTTCCAGTGCGAGTGCTCATGCACAGTATTGGCATGCAAGTCGTCTTCCCTGCCGCCTGCTCGCAGAGCACCTGCGTCCCTGCCGGCGTCAGCCAGTCAAGGAAACCCCCCCGGTTCCGTGGCGCTGGTGTCTCTGCTGGCCCTCTGCTTTCTGCCCTTCACCGCCCTCAGCGCCGTTCTAATTCCCCTCCCTCGGGGTCTCTCTTGCACCGTAGGAGGAGTTGGACTCCACCGACACCTCCATGGTGATCAGCTCCTGCTCCTTGGCCGAGGCGCGCCTCCTGCTGGACAACTTCCTCAAGGCATCCATCGATAAGGTCAGGCAAAGGGCCTTCAAGTGGGGGTGCAGCTCTGGGGGGTGGATCGCAGAACATGGGATCCCAGGTGGCCCCCTGTTAGCGTGGGATCACAATTGCTGCAGGTGAGGTTTGGAGCCAGGGCTATTTGGCTGCGCCTCGGGCATCCTTTGTGCGTGGGTGAGGGAGACTGAGAGGCCTGCCTGGCCTGTGTGCTGCTGGACCCAGAGAGGGGAATGGGTTTGTGACGTTATTGATATCCTCTGGGACCATATAGATCATTGTTGCAACCAAGGTCCTGTAGTGGCACCCAGATCTTGTATAAAGGGGGTCAAATGGGGTGTCTAAGACAAGGGTTATGGTTTACTGGTTATAATTATGCTGTCTATATGTGTGTATCAATTTTGTAGTTGAAGTTATGAATATTGGTTCTATACTGTCTGTATTTCAAACTTCTGCTATGCTGCTGGGTGACATCCCAGACAAAATGGTGTTAGCTCTGCCTAGCCTGCTTGATGGCCCATTAAGGACCATCAGCTATACAATGGACCCATTGAGAGAAGGCAGATACGCCTTGTAACTCAGCAAAGTATGCAGGGACTGGCCCATGTGACTCCAGACTCCATTTTGCTGTACTTTTCCACAGTAAGAACAAAGGTGTTCTTACACCTGGAAAAGACTATATAAGGCGGATGCCTCATCTCCATCTGGTCTTC
The DNA here is from genome assembly GCF_011386835.1 of Chrysemys picta bellii. Taxonomy (NCBI): domain Eukaryota; kingdom Metazoa; phylum Chordata; order Testudines; family Emydidae; genus Chrysemys; species Chrysemys picta. The sequence continues at coordinate 172,149 of NW_027052785.1, read as the reverse complement.
AATCCTGCTTCATACCTCTGAAGGAACTTTGCTACAAGCTGAAGCTTTGAACAAAGGACTGAGGACCCATCCCAGCGGGGGATGTATTCCAGAGACTTGATTTGAACCTGCAGTTTATTCTATTGCTGCTGCAAGCCTGAACCAAGAACTTTGCCATTACTGTATGTAATTGATTCCATTTAACCAATTCTAACTCTCATCTCTATCTTTTTCCTTTTATGAATAAACCTTTAGATTTTAGATTCTAAAGGATTGGCAACAGCCTGATTTGTGAGTAAGATCTGATTTGTATATTGACCTGGGTCTGGGGTTTGGTCCTTTGGGATCAGGAGAACCTTTTTTCTTTTACTGGGGTATTGCTTTTCATAACCATTTGTCCCCATAACGAGTGGCACTGGTGGTAATACTGGGAAACTGGAGTGTCTAAGGGAGATTGCTTGTGAGACTTGCGGTTAGCCAGGGGGTGAGACCGAAGTCCTCCTAGTCTGGCTGGTTTGGTTTGCCTTAGAGGTGGAAAAACCCCAGCCTTGGGCTGTAACTGCCCTATTTGAGCAATTTGTCCTGAGTTGGCACTCTCAGTTGGGTTCCGCCAGAACCACATTGTCACAGGGGTACAAGCAGCAGCTGAGTGAGGCTGGTGTGGAACCTGCATCTGTGCCCAGGGACAGGGACTGAAGCCAGGAGCTGATTCCCCGTCCCACCCACTGGCCCGTCCTGTGTGCTGGACGGAAGGTAACCTCCTGCTCCCGCCAAACAGGGGCTGCAGGTGGCTCAGAAAGAAGCCCAGATTCGCCTGCTGGAAGGGCGCCTGAGACAAACGGATGTGACCGGCTCCTCCCAGAACCATGTGATCCTGGATGCCCTGCGGGAGAAAGCGGAGTCCCACCCCGAGCTGCAGGCGCTCATCCACAATGTGCAGCAAGGTGGGTGCTGGGCTTTTCCCTCCTGGGGACCCCCGTGAGTACTGGGCATTGGCTGGCAAAGCAGCCGGCAGCGCTGATGTGGGGCCTGGGGCTGGCAACAGCTGGGAAGGCTTGGGGTGTTTCCCTGCCCCTACAGATGGCACGTCTGCCCATTGGGACAGATGGAGCCCACCCCAGGGCTCTTGGCATTGCTCTGACCCTGTGGGCAGGAGTGATAGGCCCGCTTCATCCAGACGTATCAGCCCACATGGTCACAGCCTGTCCAGCCGTGAGGATGCACTGATGGCGCTTTGGTGGCAAAGAGTTAATGATAGCAATGGTCTGGGGGGGGGGGGGTCCCAAGGACCTAAAGGGCCACACGCTGATTGGCGACCGCCTGCTGGCTGGCTCTGATCGGACCAGCCCAGTGCGGTGCCCTCCCACCCTCTGTTGCATTGACGCACCCTTGTCGGCCGTTCCTTGTGCAGAGAACGGCTACGCCAGCACGGACGAGGAGATCTCGGAGTTCAGCCTGACCTCGGAGGGGAGGTAAGCGCACCAGGGAGCGTGCAGTGTCCCAGCCTCGTGCGCCCCTGAGCGGCGGGATCTATGGAGGGAGGGGGGCGCATCTCTGTGGCACTCATTGGCAAGGTAGACCCATTAGAGCTTGGCAGCTAAATTCTCCAGGTTCTGTCTGCACCGAGCATGCTCCAGCCCCTCGGAGCTCCTACGTGGGACCCGACGGTGCACAGGCTACTCACACGCGATGACTGGCCGTGCTCAAACCCAGGCGTGCAGGGGCTGTACAGAACTGTCCCAGTAATCGTTCCTCTTGAGGGCCAGGGTCAAGACGGAGCTGGGAGGGAAGAGGGCCCCGAAAGGGACCGGGGGATGGGCTGTACCTCGAGGAATGGGAGGAGGAACCGTAGCCGGGCTGGTGATAGGGTGTTATGGGGTGGGGGTGATGGGCAGTGGTTTCTTCCTTTAGCATTAAGTTAAGCCTTAAAGGGGATCGGCCATTTAACCCTTTGTTTCCTACAGCTTCTCCCAGTCTTTCACCCTGAAGGGCTCGGCCAGCCAGGACGACTTCAAGTTCAAGGTCAGTTCACAGCCACAGACAGGGCCATTTAACATCCAGATGTGGGGTCTTTGGTCCATTGTACCCCCTCTCCCTTTGTGCTCACGGCTGGGCGGTGGCCCTTGGCGGGAGTCTTCTCCATGGGCGGAATGTCTTGGGTCTGGAACTGAAATAGCCCGGGGTCTGGTCTCCTGGTGACGGCCGTGCCTGGCGTGTTACTTTGGCCCTATAAATGGCTCCTTGAGTCGTAGAGCCCACTTTAAACCCCTAAATGCCACATCATTGAGCTGTACTGGGCTTCCCTGAATCCAGGCAAGGTGCCCTGGTGCTGTCTAGCCCTCCTCTGGGAGCAAATAAAACCCATGTGACGCCCTGGTGCTGTGCGCCCTTCCCAGAGGCTAATTGACTGGACCAGTCCCTCCATGTGCCGAATCCTCCTGGGAGAGCTGCTCCGGCACTCTGGGCCATACACGTTTCAGCCTTGCACAGGGGGTACTTCCTGTTGCCCTCATTAATGAGTTCATGAAACGTTAATGCTGGCAACCGGGGCCCAACTGAAAGGTTTCTCTAGATCTGCCACTGCTGGGTGCTTGGCCCCAGAGGCCTCTTGGAACTGAATGGCCAAGGGGCGCCAGCGTCTCAGACTCGCTCCACGTGCTACCCTCGGGGCAGTGAACTCCTCGCCTCTCAGCCCTCCCCTCCCTGTGCCACGCTACAGGGGGAACCCAAGCTGTCAGGCCAGATGAAGGCTGTGTCGGCCGAGTGCCTGGGACCCACGCTGGACATCTCCACCAAGAACATCACCAAGTCCTTGGTGTCCCTCATGGAGATCAAGGAAGACGGGATCGGCTTTTCCATCCGGGATTCCTACCGCAAGGATAAGGTCTCCCGCACCATCAGCCTGCCCACCCGTGGCAGCACCTTGTAAGCCCTGGCAAGCGTGGGCCCCACGTGCTTACAGGCCCTTGGGGGAAGAGGTGGGCTGGGCCATCGTATTCTGCCCTTGGAGCCTTGAGTCTGGACTCCTCTCGGTCGACCCAGCCTGTCCCAGCATGCAGTGGTGGGGCCAGCTTGCTCTGCCATCTTGGATTGCCAGTGTCCACAAACTGCCCGTCGGGGGGATGGGGCCTGGGGAAGGCGGGCACAAACCGTGTTCTGCTGTCGGACAGAGTTGGGCGTCCAGTCTCCACAGCCCTCTTATCGAAGGCACGGAGCTGCCTTCTCCAGCAGCAGTCTCGGTGATGAAGCCAACAGGACCTGCGCTCACAGCGCAAACCCTTAGCCGGGGCCGCTGGCCTTGGGCCCTGCCGGGGCCTGATCCAGCCCGCTGGACCCCATGCTCGGGAGGTGGATCTGTGCGCTGCCCCAGGGCTCTCGGCTCGCTTGCTCTGGGGTAGGCCTGTTCAGTGCTGAAGGGCCCTGGCCCAAAGGAGGGGCGATTGCTGATCAGGTCTTGCTCTGTTCCAGCCCTAGGCAGTCCCGTGGCTCGGACACCTCGCCTCTGACCCGGAGGAAATCCTATGACCGGGGGCAGCCTGCCAGGTGAGTGGGGAGAGGCTGGAGAGCACATGGGCCTAGCTCCCCATCGGGGACCAACCTGTGCACTCGTCTGTGCCCAGGCACGACGCTGGGTGCTGGATCCAGCTGTGCCATAGAATCATAGAATATCAGGGTTGGAAAGGACCTCAGGAGGTCATCTAGTCCAACCCCCTGCTCAGAGCAGCACCAATCCCCAACTAAAGCATCCCAGCCAGGGCTTTGTCAAGCCGGACCTTAAAAACCCCTAAGGAAGGAGATTCCACCACCTCCCTAGGGAACCCATTCCAGTGCTTCACCACCCTCCTAGTGAAATCGTTTTTCCTAATATCCAACCTAGACCTCCCTCACTGCAACTTGAGACCATTACTCCTCATTCTGTCATTTGCCAAGCTCCATCCTCTTTGGAACCCCCATTCAGGTAGTTGAAGGCTGCTATCAAATCCACCCCATACTCTTCTCTTCTGCAGACTAAACAAGCCCAGTTCCCTTAGCCTCTCCTCATAAGTCATGTACCCCAGCTCCCTAATCATTTTTGTTGCCCTCTGCTGGACTCTCTCCAGTATGTCCACATTCTTTCTGTAGCGGGGGGCCCAAAACTGGATGCAATACTCCAGATGTGACTCACCAGTGCCGAATAGAGGGGAATAATCACTTCACCATGGGCTGGCACTTCAGGCCTCCCTGTGCTGAGTGGAGGTGCGGGGCAGGGGGTAGATCCCCGGACCAGGCTTGTGATCATGGGTCTCTTTCTGAACACCCCGGCTCAGGACTTCGGACGTTGGCTTCACGCCTCCCTCATCCCCTCCCACCAGGCCGCGCAATGACCGCAACGTCTTCTCCCGCCTCACAGCAACCAGAGCCAGGGCTCCGCGCTGGACAAGTAAGAGCCTCGTGGGGCAAGGAGCGGGTAGGGGGGTGAAGCTCCAGGGAGCCCAGCCCCAAGAGCAGTGAATGGCAGACGGTGACTCCCATGGCTGTCCCCAGGTACCGTCCCCGCTCTGCCTCGGGCCCGGCAGTCCCAGCTGGAGTCAGCCGCAGGCTCCTGCCGGGCTAGTGAAGCGACCAGGGCGAAGGCAGAGAGCTGCAATACTGGTGCAGTAGAACTTCACATGGGGCAGCATCTCCCTGGGCAGGGGCCCTATGCCAGACCTGTCTATAACCCCATTGATATGGAGGGGGGGTCTTTGGTCCCCCTCTACTGGCTGGACCTTGTCTCGGGGCTGCCCCTGAGCTGCCAAGCCTGGGCCTTTAGCTCAGGCAGAAGCAGCTGCTGTTAAGAGCCTGGGGTGGCAGATGCCCTCCCTGTAGATGATCCATCTGGAGGCTCGTCGTTACATTGCACTGCTAGAGCCCTCAGAACAGGCCCGAAGCGGTGCCCTGGCCTTTAGCGTTGTGTGCACACACGTGGCAGTGCCCGGTCCCCCGCTGGGCCCGTGGGGATCCCCTGGGGGGCTGGGGCTGTCACAAGCCCCACTAGCGGCCCTGGGCTCTTTAGCTCCTGCTGGTAGCTCTGGAGGGCCCTGGTTCAGGCCCCAGTGTGTTGGCCAAGATGGCGGCTGTCACACTGGCTGCTGGCAGAGGAGAATTTCACCCGCAGGGACGCTGCTGGGTGGGTTTGGCTGCAGTTATAAAGCGGGTGAGGTGGGTCCAGGGGGCTGCTAGCTGAGGACACTAAGCCGCCATCCCGTCCCCAGCGAAGCATGGGGCTCATCGGCGCTGGGCTTGGCAGGGGTCCCCAGGCGGTGGGGAAGCCATTTCCCAGTCGGCCCTACCCCGGTTCTGTGTGGCACTGGCTGTGCCATCGCACCTGCCCCTTCTGGGCCCTGCTCCCTCTCCCACTGTGCTCTGTGGGGAGATGCCGGCTGCTCACAGGTCCCGGTCCCCCTCAGGAGGTGACATGGCTGCTCTGGGTGGGGCGAGCTTTCCGCCAGGGGCCCGTAGGTGCTCCAATTGCTCCTGGTGCCAGGGGCTGTGACCCTTCGGAGGTGGGGTGGGGGTGCTCTCCAGTGGCAGCCTTTGGTTTCTACGGAGGAACGAGCCCACCTTAGGACTGCCTTTGACCGTCATGGGCCAGCCCCTGCACGGGTGCAAATTGGCCTAGCTGCCGTGGGGGCAGCAGAGCGGCTTTGATTTACAGCTCCCGAGGACCTGGCCCTATGGGAGCTGGTAGCAACCACCTCCCATCTGCCTCCCTGCAGAATCCCAGTTTGGCGGCGATGTTCAAACCGGGGGGAGCCCATGGCACTGCCTGCAGCTCAGGACCAGCCCCTGGTCCCCATCCTGCCTGCTATCAGACCGCACGATAGCGCAGAGCCGGACCGTGTCAGAACACCCCAGCCGTACCCCAAAACCAGGAGTGCGGAACCTGAGGGGCTAGGTTGGATGGCTGGTGGCAGTGATGAGATGGGGGACCATGGGAAGATTAAATGAAGACTGGATGCAGGAATCCCCGGGCGAGGCCTCAGGCCTGCACTGTACTGGTCAGACTGGGTGATTGTAACAGTCCCTTCTGGCTGAATGACTCCAGTCCAGCCTGAAAGATCTTGTGTCCGAGCCACGTGTCCCTTCCTGCTCCTCTGCCCCTTTCCTCTCTGGTTTTCTGTGTCCGCTCCTCCCTCTCTACCCCGCTAGCTTGGATGCAATAACAACACTCCACTCTCTGACTCCGCTGCTGCCTCTCTCATCCGGGATTTTTTCTCCCGTAATCCTGCTAATTTTCTGTCCCTAGGTCTGACGACAGCGATTCCTCTGTCTCGGAGGTGCTGAGGTACATACAACTTTCTATTGATTAGAACTCTCCTGCTTCTCGCATTTCCCTCCCCCTGCCCTGCATGCTGAATCCGTGCTGGCCAAACTCTGGGCCTTGCTTCTTTGCTAAATCTATTGGGACTCTGTCCTGGTGCTGCTCTTGCTCGCTGTGTGTCCCTCTTTCCTTCTCTCTGCTTCCCCGCATGGCCCTGGCATGCCGTGTCCGGCTGTGGAAGTCCCTTTCTGCCTCTGGTCTCCAGTGCCTTAAGGTCTGAGCCATCGTCTTGAAATGCAGTGCTGGGGGTTTAAGCGGATAGCGTACGGTGCTTTCACTGAATGGGGGCAGCTGCATGCTCTATTCTGCCTCGAGGGCAGGGCGGGTAGTGATGATATCTTGCGCTGTGTCTGGCCTAGCTGCAAGAGGCAGGGCAGGCCAGTTGTTGGAGCCGGTGGATGCTTGGAGGGTCCAGGCTATGATGCTTTTTTTTGGGTCTTCTCTCGCACCTTCAGTTCAGACATCTCCAAGCACTTGACAAACGTGGCGAGGCTGGTCAGGATTGTTATCCCTGTCTTGTGCCTCGGTTTCCCCATCTGCAAAGAGTAAACACCTGGGGTGCAGCCTCTTGGCACCGAGGATCCTGTGGCTGCTGCTGAGGCCTGTGCAGCCTCCCAGATATATTAGAGCAGCCTTGGGGTTGCTCTAACTCACTGCAACCTCCCAAAGGGCTGCTTGCCAGCTATGCCACAACCCAGAGTTCCCCTAATGGGGTGTGCTAAGGCCCTGGCTCTGCCCCCAGCATGCCTGGGTTTGCAACACGAGCCACATAGAACCAATTACACTAGCCCAAGGCAGTGTCTGTGCCAGGAGAACTCTCCTTCCCCCATTCCCTGCACATCAAAAGGGCCAGGCTGGCAGAGGAGCATCTCCCCACTGGCCTTTGGGTGCCTATTTGAGACACCGTGGGCCTGACTCTGACACCCTGAGCACCATCAGCTGGAGTAGTGGGTGCTCAGCGCCCCTCAAAAAATCCATTCCAACCATGCCACAAATGTGCCGTGTGACCCTGGGCTAGCCCTTTCCCCTCCCTTTGCCTCCGTGTCCCCACCTGTAATCCAACCCTGCTGGGAGGAGGGGAGGTGCTTAGAGATCCTGGCTGGGAAGCTGCTTTGGGGCTATCTCGGGGGGTTGAGAACTCCTGGGCTCCGTTCCCAGCTCTGCCATTGATTTGATTGTGACCTGTTAAAAATCCCTTCCCCATCTGCCAAAGTAGGGTGAAGCTCATTGCAAAACCGGAGTGGGTCAGATGGAGAGAGGGCGCTTCCTCCCCGCTGGCCACGGGGTGGTGCCCTTATGCCCCACATAGCACGGCTGGAGCAGGGCCCCAGTTTGTTCAAGCCTGGAGGTTCTGGGGGTTGGGTCCAGAGCCAGCCTGTCCCTGCTAGTCTCTGACTCCACAGGGGATGGGGCAGCGTGTGCCATGCAGCAGCCTGGACTCTATTGGCTTCGGGATCTTGCCTGGATGGGGCACAGAGGCCACCCACAGCTCTCACGGCGGGAGGGGGGTAGCTCATCTGTGCCAGCAGCGAGATGGCCGGGGGTGAAGCCCGTTTCCTTTCCAAGCCCCTGCCCCAAGCCAAGGCAGGGTCTGCACGAGTCCCTGAGCCCTTAGCACCGATGGGGTGTGACCTGCCCCCGGGGGGCCTGTCTGGGGAGCAGGCTGCCCGGCAGCTTCTGTCTGTGGTTTGCTTTGCTCCGGAGCCCCACTAGCAGGCCCTGGCAGCCTCGTGGGGCGGGATCTGGCTTCGTCCTGGGTCACCCAGCCAGCGCCCTCCTGCTGACGCCCTTGCTCTCTCTCTCCACGGAAAGGGCCTCATTAACCCCGTGGGCGGTGCCAGGAGCACCCGGATGGCCCCGTTGCAGTGCATCTCCGTGGCGGAAGGACACTCCAAGCCCGTTCTCCGTGTGGACGCCACCGACGAGCTGCTCTTCTCCGGATCCAAAGGTGCGCGCCTCAGGGGCGGGCCGGCTGCTGAGCTCTGGGTGTGATCATTGGGGAGTGAGCCTGTTACCCAGGGGAGGGGCTGAGCCACCCCAAACTGCGGGGGCAGGACAGGAGCCTCTTGCTCAGACGGCACCGGCCTGCCTGAAAGCCACAACGGGGCCGGTGCAGTTCTGGGTCCCCCCAGCAGAGGGCAGCAATGCTGCACGAGTCATTAGTTCTGAACAGCTGTGTGGTGACATCCCTGAAGCGAGTTGTTGGGGCCTCTGCCCGGTTCCTAGTGGCTGGATGTTCACCTCGCACCTGGCACTAATAGACCCTCCCCCCGTTGGCAGGTCTGGCAGAGGTGCCAGAGGCTGGATGGGCCACAGGGACTGAGCTCCCCTGGGGCACTCGTGGGAGCAGGGGGAGGCGGGGGGGAGGGAGGGAGGAAGCCATGGGGATCCTTTGCTGAGGACAGGAAGGGTCCCGCAGTGTCATGTGCTCCTGCCTCCTCCCGCAGACCGGAGCTGCAAAATGTGGAACCTGGTGACGGGCCAGGAAATCGCCTCGCTAAAGGGCCACCCCAATAATGTGGTGTCCATCAAGTACTGCAGCCACTCAGGGTTGGTCTTCACTGTCTCCACCTCCTACATCAAGGTGTGGGATATCCGGGATTCGGCCAAGTGCGTCCGCACCCTCACGTAAGTACCTGACGCACGGAGGCTGCCCTGTGGGCCTGGCCAAGCTCGACGCACTGCCCTGCCAGCGTTCTGCACTCAGAGCAGCATTGCAAAGGCCAGGCGGCCGGGCTGGTCTGCAGGGCTGAGTCTAGGAATGCTGCAATGCAGGTCGTTCTAGCCTGGCCTGGCTCGTGGAGGCTCCGTGGCTTGGTGCTCTGCTCTCAGGGAAGTTGCTCCTCTCGTCTGTTTCGGGGGGCACCGTGCACCCTACAGTTGCTTTGATCAGGGATGGGTAATGACCCATCTGCAGCTGCCAGCACCGTTTCCAGACCCCAGCGAATCAGCCCCTCTCTCTGGTGCCCAGCCACAGACTGAGACTTCTCTTTTAGGCCTCCCCAATCTGACTGGCGGGAACAGGAGCGGCGCCAGGGTTTTTGGCGCCCTAGACGGGGGTCCTTCCGTGCTCCCGGTCGTCGTCGGCAATTCAGCGGTGGGGGGGTCCTTCCGTGCTCCCGGTCGTCGTCGGCAATTCAGCGGTGGGGGGGTCCTTCCACGCTCCCGGTCTTCGGGGCACTTCGGCGGCGGGTCCTGGAGCAAGTGAAGGACCCGCTGCAGAATTGCCGCCGAACACCCGGAGCGCGGAAGGACCCCCCGCTGCCGAATTGCTGCCCCTCCCCCCCCCAAATCCTGGTGCGGTCGCCTAAATGGAAGCGCCGGCCCTGGGCGGGAACATGCCTGGGCTGCCTGTCAACATCAACTCCAAGCCAGGGGTGGGGTTTGTGTCGCTCCGCCCTGGGCGTGGAGCTGGCATGCCTGCTGGTACGGGTCTGGCTGGCTGCGCGGCAAGGCACCTCCCTTGGGTGCCGAAAGCTGCTGCCTGGGTCACCCTTGCTGTGCCGTTGCTCCCGGCTTGAGGGGACGTGGGGCTGAGCGGGGGGGTCTCATCCTGGCACCACTGGCACTGCATGTGGCCAGGAAGGGGCGTTGCTTCCCCCTATAGATGGCTGGGGACAGACGCTGTCCAGCCTTCCAATCAGTCCACAACGGGCTAGATCTTCCATTCCACACTGTGTAAATTGCCCCCTCCCTCCCCCGAGGGTCTCTGCCTTGAGGCTCACCTGTTTGTCTCTTTGGCTTAGCTCTTCAGGTCAGGTGATCTCTGGGGACGCCTGTGCCAGGACCACCACCCGCACCATTGCCAGCGTGCAGGGCGAGCACCAGATCAACCAGATCGCACTCAACCCCACCGGCACCATGCTCTACGCTGCCGCCGGGAACTCTGTCCGCATCTGGGAGCTCAACAGGTCCGGGCGGGGCTAACTCGGGCCCCCAGGCAAGGGCAGCTCTTGTGGGGAGGCAGACGGGTGCTGCGTAGGCAGAGGGAGCAGTCGTTCTGGGCTGAGCGGGGGCCCGCTCCCTCCCGGCTGGAAGCTGTGTTATTGAGGCAGGGGTGGATTTGGACTGGCACCGGGGGAAGCTGCACTGGCACAAACCCCAGCGTGGAGCAGCTTAGCCTGTTTGCTCCTGGGCTTTGCACTACATCAGCCCCAGCAGCTGCTGATCACGCCCAAAGGGGGCTGAAAGTAGGACCCAGTGCTCCTCTCCCAGCTGCAGCCCTTAGGGCAGGGGTGGGGAACCTTTTCTCTGTCACTGGCCATTGACCCACAGGAAAAATCACGGTAGCCAGTTCTATAGGGCTGGGCCCCACCTGCTGCAGTTAAAGGGCTCAGTGGCCTATGGCGAATGGGGACAGGTTGGTCTGGGGGTAGATAGCGCTCGGCGTTGTCCCTATTTCTGACCCCGGTGAGTGTGGCTGTCTGGTCTCCGGGCGCCACAGGCCGCGGTGCCTGGCTCTCCAGGTCAGTGGTGGCGCGCAGCAGTGCGGGGATGGCCTCCGGTGGGTCTGGGATAGAGCAGCAGCCGAAGGGGGCGTGCAGGCCGGTGCTGGGAGGCAGGAAGTCTGGCTCTGCCATGAGACTTGGCTAACATTTCAGAGGCCTCCATTGATTTTTTTTTTTTTTTTTTAGTGGTGGGGGGCTCTGTTTTGGAGAACCTACCGTGTGCCCGCCCGGGGCTGGGTTGTTCAGAGGAGCTGGGCACTGTGGGAGTCAAGGGGAGCAGTGGGGGCTCTGCTCCTCTGAAAATGGGGTGGTTGGGGTGTCCCCCAAAATGGAGCTGCCCAGAGCTAGTCACCATTTGTGGCTGTGTGACCCTCCCCCACAGTCTCTCCCCTATGAAATGCTCATTTTTCTTCCCACTGGAGCGCTGAGGATTGATGGCAGACAAATAATTAGAGAGATGGGGGGTGAGGGGGAATCTCTTTTTTATTGGACCAGCTCCTGTGGGTGGAAGGGACAAGCTTTCAAGCCCCACCCTGGAAGAAGAGCTGAGTTTGCAGACTTCTCCCTTCCCCCCACACACACAGAAATTGGTCCAATCAAAGAGATTCTCTCCCCCATCTTGTGTGTCTCGTATCAGGGTTGCCAGCACGGCTTGGATTGATTAGAGCTTGGAGATCCCCTGGTCAATCCCAATGAGCAATTGTCTCCTGGGGCGGAGCCCTCTTCTCTCCTGCTGAGCTGTTTCTGTAGCTCACCAGAGTCCCCTTGTCTTGAATTCAAATCCTCGGCTGCTGCTTGATGAGAAATCAATCGGAGCTTAAAAATTCCAGCTCTCAGCCACGGTACAGATGTGGGGGGTTTGTCTCAGCCCATTACAGAGCCAGCAGCCAACTGCAAACCCAGCATCTGGCTCTGGCTGCTGGCCTGACCCTGCCCTGGAGCTCAGGGGGCAGTTTGGGTCTTGATGGCCCCGGCTGGCAGCGTGGATCGTGGGCGCTCACTGGCTCTGCCCTGTCTCTGTGCCTGCCAGCAAATCCCCAACGCGCACAAGGACTGGGTCTGCGCCCTGGCCTTCGTCCCTGGCTGCCCCATGCTGCTGAGCGCCTGCCGCGGGGGCGTGGTGAAGGTCTGGAACATGGAGAACTTCACACCCGTTGGGGAGATCAAGGGCCACGACAGCCCCATCAATGCCATCTGCACCAATTCCAAGCACATATTCACTGCTTCCAGGTGAGGGTGGTGGGCTGGGCTAGGCCCCTGCGGCATGGGGGAGGGAGGTCTGACCCCCAACTCACCCCAGTGCAGCAGAGCTGCAGGAGCTCTCCAAACCCACTGTTGCTCCCCGCATGTGGCAGGGCCTGGAATGGCGCTGGGAGTGAGGGATGGGAACAGCGCCGGAGCCGGGCTGCAGGCGGTTTGGTGTGGGGCAGCAGTCGGCTGCAGGGCCCCCAACCCCTCCCCATCTAGCCTCTCGTCTCCTCCATCTCTCAGCCATTGTTAGGTCGCCCCACAGTGAGGCTCTTCTGCCCCATCCAGTTATGCCAAGCGCTGGTCCTGCCCTGCCCCGCCATGCTTTTGGGATGCTCTTGCCAGCTCCTTTGATGTGCCGGGACTAGCCAGACCTGGTGCTGCTGGCCCTGCCACCCTCAGCGCAGAGAACGGACTTCCTGCCAACCGGGCACCAGCTCCTCCTCGACGGTGCCTTGTGCATCTCCAATGAGAGCACCACCGCCCCCTCCTTCTGCTCCCCAGCCCCTGTGCACAGCCCTGGCCCCCAGAGGGGGTCCCCGGGTTCACAATGTCTCTGGCACCGTCTCTGATCTCCTCTTTTCCGACCATGTCCCTTTTCTCCTTTCCTTTCTCTTCCCTCCCACCCCCCCTCGGTTTCTCTCTGTGCCGCAGTGACTGCCAGGTAAAGCTATGGACTTACGTGCCTGGGCTCACCCCCTGCCTTCCTCACCGCGTCCTTGCCATAAAGGGGCGTGCCACTAGCCTGCCTTGACCCTCCTCCTGCTCTCTCTGGCTCTCACCCCCTCTGGCTCTCTCTCCTTTTCTTTCTCTGTCTCTTCTCTCTCCGCTCTGGTCTCAGCTGCTTCTTAACAGTATGAGATTCTTTTGGATTTTCCCCCCATGTAGAGCTCTTTGCAAGAGGAGACTGTCCTCTTGCCCCCCACCTCCCAGTCCCCCAGGTGATTGGATTCAGTGGCCAGCTCGGGGGTTTGCCCATCTGACTACTGCTCCTCCTGGGCCACTGCTGGGGGGATCCCCACCCCCCACTGCGTCACTGGCCACTGCCAGTGAGGTGCCACTGGCTGAGCCTGCGTTACTGGCAGAGTGCCCTGTTACTGGCGCTCTGGGGGATTATCCCGCTGGCGGGAAGCTGGGCGCATCTGCTCCCTCCTTGCGCCGGTGCCCGCCCGCCTGGGGCACAGCGGCCTTGCTCTCCTGGGCTGCAGCGTGATGCATTTGGAGGCGGGGGAGTTGGGGGCAGGGCCTGGCCCGTAGCTGATTGTACTCGCTGTGCTGCCTCTCCCAGCTGGGGCGGGGGCGGCCTCCAGCCTCACTTCCTCTCTCTCTTCCTTCCCCAGCGACCTGACAGTGAAGCTCTGGAGCCGGAGAAGATTGCTGAACGGCCTGACCTAGGCACTGGAAAGGCCGGAGCCAGGGCGACTGTCAGGCTCCCTGGCGGGCCCAGGCCCCAGCCCCTCTCCCTGGCTGTGAAGAGCTGGGAGCGGCCTGGCCTGTGTGTGCTCCAGTTTCCAGGACTCTGGGGTGACGGCGTCTCAGCTGGGGCTTTGTGAACTGCCCGCTTCCATGGCTAGGGGGCATCGTTCCCGTCCAGCCCCACGCTGGGTTTCCATGATGCAGAAGGCTTTCTGCTGACCAGGGCGTGGCCAGGCAGTGCTTCGGGACATGGCCTTGCCAGCCACGGGGAGGACCCCAAGCTGAGAGACTCAACGGGATCATTCCAATCTGTCCCGCAGCCCGTTCAGCAGCCCCAGATCCTGGATGTGCGAGAGGGATCCTGCCACCTGCATCCTGCTGCTGGCCTCTGCACCTCCTGGGTGCCTGGGGTCTCATTCCTTCTGCAAGCGGCTGCAGGCCCCTCTCCACACTTCGTCGTTCAGCAGAGCTGGGATCTGCCGGCCGGTACCGAAATACGGAGGGGACTTGTGTGCTGCTGACCCCAGCCTAGCACCAGCAGGGTGCATGGAGCCCCGTTCGCAGCACTGGCTGTGGTACCCTCCTGGAGCTGGGACTCACTCTGTCCCATCTGCTACCATATGTGCTGCAGGGGCAGGGCTGACTAAGGTCTAGCACCCCACGGCTCACCCCTTTCAGGCCCCCAATTAGCTGTTAGCACCGTAGAGCCAGAGTGCTAGCCCGGTTCCTACTAATCACTGGTGACAGGGCACAGTATCCACTTCAGAAGCCGACTCCTTTAGCCCCCAAAGCCTTGGGGGAAGCCTGTGGTTCCGACAGGTCCCATCCCTTATGCTCCTCAGGACACAGTAGTAACTCCCCTTCTGAGGGCCCTGTTCTGCAGCCCTTATGTTGGGCAGGGCTGTGGGCCTGCAGCAGGAGACTTTGCTTGGCAGCACTCCCCAGCATAAGGGTTACAGACCTGGGGCCGCACTACTCGGAAGGTGGAGTCTCATGAGCAACGGGGTGTCCCAGCACTGCCTCTCTCCCAGGACCCTGTTTCCTTCCTGGTCCTTTACACGCAGCCCTTCCACCTCCGCTGACCCCCATTTCAGGTACGATCCCCCAAAGAGCACAAGGGTCAGTTTTTTTCTCTGAGCTGACCGGCTCCCATGCCACCACCCCCTTCAGCCCTAGAAACAAAGTCACTTGCTTTAAGATTCCAAGGCAAAGTTTCTCTCTGGTAGAGCTGGGTTGTGGGACCCAGGGGAGTAGGACAAATGGCCTTCATCGGTGGCCTCTTCAAAGGCAGTGGGCCATTGGCACTGGGACTGACCTAGAGCGGGGCTCGTTCCACCCCTCCCTGCCATACCCCAAAGTTCCACCCAGCGATTCTTCTGGTGCCCAGCCCTGCAACTCTTAGCTGAATTGTCCCATGCCTCACCCTGTTCGTCCAGGGGCTCCTCCACCTTCCACTACAGCCCTGCTTTACCCTGGGACAATGCCCAGCCTGGGGTGTAGTCTGTCTGCATGATCCCCACCAGGCACTGGCAGGAGCACTGCTTTACATTAAGGTTCTTTTGGTGATGGGCTAACCTTACCCCTGTCCTGCATTTCCAGTGTGAACAGCTGTAGATGGAAACCCAGACAGTAGAGATGGAGCAGGACTAACCGTGGTCACTTTGTCTAGCCCTCACCCTGTGTCTATACTATAGAAGTGTTGCAAACAGCAGGTGCATTTTCCTGCCCGGATAGGATTTTGGAGATGTTAACGCTTGCTACGGCTTTCTCGCTGTATGGGTTGTGGGATCCATTGGAGCGGTCTGTGTTCTGTGTACAGGACAAGATGTGTAGATCTTTTATACCTGGATGTATTACTGTAATTACAATTATTTAATCAATAAAATGAATAAATGCCTTAAAGTACATCAAAATGAAACAGAGGATTGCTATGTACAGGGTGGGAGATTGCATGTGAGTGATGTTCGTCCATCGTTATCGATGAAGACCTCAACCACTCATTCTTTCGATGACCGGGTTCTGTACATCCGAAGATGACTGATCAGTCCGATTCGGGCGTGGAACGTCCTGTCACATGTCGGGCAGACACGTCATGGCACTGTCGATGATGTACAAGCAGCTCTGGACTTGCGCAGCTCACGCTTTTTTTCAGCCTCAGCAATACGCCTCGCCTCAGAGGTATTACTGCCTGTGTGAATGAATGTATAGCCACAGCCTGACTCGGACAGCTGTCCTTCATTAGCAAGGCGAGTTTCGCTAAGGGCTGCAATGTCAATGTTGCAGCGTGCGAGCTCTCTAGCGACAAGTGCTGTTCTTCTCTCCGGTCTATCTGCCGTGATGTTGTCCAGTAACGTGTGCACATTCCATGATCGGCGTCACTCTAAGTTTTGTTTTTATACGACCGCTTTTGTGGGATCCCCGCCAGCCGCGGTATGCTGGCCAGGGTAAGGTGAAGCAGGCAATGTTCTAGCCCCCTCCTCATTCTACGGAGGTGAGCAGTGCAATCCTGAATAGGGCTGCTCAGTCGCTCAAGAAGTTGCCAAGCTCCACTGCTGCTTCGGTCAGTGAGGAACGACCATTATGCCTGAGCCGCCTATGTGCAGGTCCGCGGCTACAGCTCCGTGTATCCACACCTGCTGCTTCGTCGCTCGCCCATCGCCACAGGACTTGATATGATGTAATATGATATGATATTATGTCGAGACTTGCACATGAATTGGATTAAAGTGAGGGAGAGTTGTGTGACGTCAGCCTCACTCTCTCTTCCCAGTTCCTATCTGTATCCAGTGGCAAGACAGAAGTCGAGACGGCTGGAGATAGGGCAGGGCGCAGTGGATGACCAGGACGCCTACGTGTCTTGTCGTGCTCTTAAGCGTTCCACAACGCTTGCTGTCATCGCCTTCCTGACCATTGAACCAGGTTGCCTCAGTCAGCCAGATCCAGCCTTCGCATGGGTAGACAGGCCCTAACTCACAGAGTCTCATACTCATCGGCTACCCTCACCTGGTTTAGCCCACCGGTCGAGACGGTCTCCGGGGTGTGGCCGCTGTCACATGCTGACAGCTACTTGGAGCCACAGGTGAGAGCTGGGTATTGTCAAGTGGGGACCAAAGTGGATGAGCTACTCCTAGGAGTACGACTGCTCCCCCATCAGAGGTACTACCCCTCCCTGACAACCCCATGTGAGTAGGTAACCGCTCGATAGCTTTGATCACCATATAGTTTTTGACAGGTTACCACACCCCATCCCCATTGCCGGTGCCATCCCCATTTTTCTGTGTTTAGCCGGGGGAAGGTTGCGTGCTTATGTTTTGACATATTTAGAGAAAAAGTATGAAAGACTAGAAAGAGAGGCTGTAAGGGGTTTGCAGCTCTCTCCCCGTCCGTCTGGGCGGGAGACAACGCTAGGGTGACCAGACGTCCCGATAAAATCGGGACCGTCCCAATATTTAGGTATTTGTCTCGCGTCCCGATTGATCTTCGGTCGGGACGCTGCACTCCGCTTTTTTTTTTTTTTCTCCGCCGGCAGCACTCAGCTGTTCTCGGCTTTTTTTTTTTTCTTCTCCTCTGACTGCCAGCAGCACTCGGCTGTTCTCAGCCCCCGCCCCCGACTGCCGGCAGCACTGGGCCACAGTAGGGAATTGGGAGAGGGAGCTGTTTGTGTCCTTACACCGGCAGCACTCAGTTTTTTGGGTTTTTTTGCTCCGCCAGTGCCGCCCCCGCCGCTTGTGTCCCGATATTTTCTTCCTGTCATCTGGTCACCCTAGACAACGCCCCTCGCTATGATACTTCTGGGATACCTTGGTTCAGGGGAAAATTAGCTCAGTGTTAATGGTTCAGGCCTGCAGTCAGACCGAGCAAAGATAGAGAGTCTGTGTCACAGGGCAACGGTGAGGGATGATCTCTTCCGGCCTCTAAGTGCCCTCTACAGGCTGGTGTCTCGCCTGCCGCTGGTCCCGGTGTACCTCCCAGACCCCGGTGCCCCTCTACGTCAGGGTCCTGCCCCCGGCAGTAACCCACTATCTGGGTGTCCAGGGGAACCCCCAACCCTCTAACCACACCTTGCCTCAGTGGCTACTGCCAGTCACTGTCTAGCCCCCGCTCACTGGGGCGGACTGCAGTATATAAACCACGCATCATCGGCAAGGGGGGTTGGACCAGCTGCCTCTGCCTATCTCTCGGGTGCCCCTCTGCAGCCCCAGTACCTTTTGTAGGTGTAAGAGTATCCGGACTCACCCCTGCGGCGCCTCCTGCTGGTCATCCAGGGAATTAGCTCTCCAGCCTCTGGAGCACCCTCTGCAGGCCAGTGATCCGCCTGTCCTCTGCACGCAGGCTCCCGTGTCCTTCCCAGGACCTTGCTCTGGGTGCTGCCCCCTGGCAGTACCCACACATGCTAGGTCTCCCCTCCCAGGTGAACCCCTACCCACTAACCCCACCTCACCTCAGGATAAGGCCACTGCCAGTCACCAGCTAGCCCCCACTCTCTGGGGCAGACTGCAGTATAAGCCACTCATCATCGGCAAGGTTGGGTTCGGACCTGCTGCCTTGGCTTGGGCTGCCCTCTGCAACCCTCAGTACCCCTTGGCCTATTACCAGGCCACAGCCTGGGGCTATCCAGGCTGGCGCTCCCCAGCTCCTCATCCTTTCCCCAGCCCTGCTCCACTCAGGTATCCTGTCTAGCTCCCTGCAGCCAGGCCCTTCTCTCTCTGCACTCAGAGAGAGACTCTTGAGCTCCTGGCTCCCAGCCTTCTTATACAGGCCATCTGGGGCCTGATTGGGGCATGGCCCAGCTGGGGCTACTTCCCCAATCAGCCCAGTAGCTTTTCCCTTTGCCCCAGCCCTCTGCCAGGGCTGTTTTAAACCCCTTAGGCAGGAGTGGGGTAGCCACCCTGCTACACACCCCCCACCTCAAGATCCCCTCCACCGGGGGGGGGTAGGGTGTCTATCCCTAACGCCCCAGCATACCTCTCAGCTGGGCCCGCAGGAAATCCCTCTCTGCTCGCAGGCTGTCCAGTGCAAGGAGCAGCCTGCTCCCTTCCTCCATAGTTTGGGTAACCATGGTTGCCTTTTCAGCTCCCCCATGGGATCACAGGTTTGTCTGGGGCCTCCCTGCCCCTGACAATCCCCTCTGTGGGGCCCTGGTCGTCACCACCCCCTCCTTCGGGGCAGTCTCAGACCCAGCCTGATCCTCTGACCTCCCCCTCCGTCTCTGGGGGCTAGGCCGCTTTCCCCGGCGCCCCTTGTGGCAGAGGAGGCACAGCCAGTGCTCACCCCTGCCCACCTCAGGGCTAGCCTGGGCCCTGCGAGCTCCCCCTTCTTGTGCCCTGGCTCCCCACAGGCCCAACACAATTGGAGCCCCCCTGTTGGCTTCACAGGGGGCACTCGAGTCGGTCCATGGTCTGTCTCTGGCACAGCCCTTCCTTCAAGGCTCGCCTGGGCCCTGTGAGGGCACACCCTCTTCAAGTGTCCTGGTTCCCCACAGGCCCAACAGTTCTTTGACCTTGGCACCGGCCTCCTGCCCAAGGTGCCTGGCCCCCAATGAGGTCCTTGTGCCCTCCTCCGCAGCAGCTGGAGCAGCCTGGCTTGCTGCTCGGCGAGACGGGCCACACGGGCTCTCTAATAATAGTCCTTCATGGTTTTCTCCACCTTCGGTTCTCAAGTCTCTGCACTGGGCAATAGTCCACAGTCCTTGCCTTGGCCCCTTGTGTCACGGGTGGACCGCTATACCCGCTTTCTCCACCATATGTAAGAGTATCCGGACTCACCCCTGCGGCGCCTCCTGCTGGTCGTCCAGGGAATTAGCTCTCCAGCCTCTGGAGCGCCCTCTGCAGGCCAGTGATTCGCCTGTCCTCTGCACTCAGGCTCCCGTGTCCCTCCCGTGCTGCCCCCTGGCAGTACCCACACACGCTAGGTCTCCCCTCCCAGGGGAACCCCCACCCACTAACCCCTCCTCACCTCAGGATAAGGCCACTGCCAGTCACCAGCTAGCCCCCACTCTCTGGGGCAGACTGCAGTATAGGCCACTCATCATCAGCAAGGTTGGGTTCGGACCTGCTGCCTTGGCCTAGCCCTGGGCTGCCCTCTGCAACCCCCAGTACCCCTTCGCCTATTACCAGGCCACAGCCTGGGGCTATCCAGGCTGGAGCTCCCCAGCTCCTCAGCCTTTCCCCAGCCCTGCTCCACTCAGGTACCCTGTCTAGCTCCCTGCAGCCAGGCCCTTCTCTCTCTGCACTCAGAGAGAGACTCTTGAGCTCCTGGCTCCCAGCCTTCTTATACAGGCCAGCTGAGGCCTGATTGGGGCATGGCCCAGCTGTGGCTACTTCCCCAATCAGCCCAGTAGCTTTTCCCTTTGCCCCAGCCCTCTTCCAGGGCTGTTTTAAACCTCTCAGGCAGGAGCGGGGTAGCCAACCTGCTACAGTAGGACTTTATCTAGGCCTGCAGCCTGGGGTTTTGCCCAGAGCCCTCAATCAGGGCGGGGCGGCAATCGAGAAAGGGCTGTGGCCTACAGGCAGGCAGGCAGAGCAACAGAAGGTCCATTTGCCTGGCCACTGATCAGGGTGGGGCAGCAAGCAAGTAGAGGGGCTCTGACCTACAGTCCAGCAGAGCTGTGGCAGTCTAGGGGAGGTTACCTCTCTGGTGGGAGAGTCAGCACAACCGTCTGGCGTCCGGATTCAGGTGGGAGCCAGACCAATCCAGGCCTCCTGACAACCAGGTGGGGAGGCTACCACTCCTGACGTTGGGTTGCCGGGGGTAGGGGAACCCAGGCCCTCCCACTCACCTACGTCCCATCCCAGGGCCCTGATAGAAGCGGAGTGGCCTGCCACTGGGTCAGCGGGGAAAATCCAACTGCAACACACTGGCCGGCTTGTAGTCAATGACACAGCTGAATCTGATTTGGCTTCCCTGGGCTCCTTCCTACACGACCATTCTCTGTGTACATGGGTTCCAGGGTTGTTGTTTGCTTTGGACCACGAAAAAGTTCAAGGAGCTGAGATTACAGAAAAGTCCCATAAAATGTAAAAGGGCTTAAAGCCAATGGGGTTCTCTCTCTCCCTCTTTCTCTCTTCACATACACCACATCTATCTATCTATCCCCATACACCCCCCCTCTCTATCTATCTACCCCCATACACCCCCACATCTATCTATCGCCATACACCCCCTCTATCCATTTATCTATCCCCATACACCCCCTCTATCTATCTACATACACCCCCTCTATCTATCTATCCCCATACACCGCATCTATCTATCCCCATACACCCCCTCTATCTATCTATCGATCTATCTATCCCCATACACCCCCTCTATCTATCTAGCTACATCATCCCCCTCTATCTATCTAGCTACATACTCCCCCTCTATCTATCTATGTATCTATCTATCCGCATACACCCCATCTATCTATCTACACACTCCCCCTCTATCTATCTATCTATCTATCTATCTATCTATCTATCTATCTATCTATCCCCATACACCCCATCTATCTATCTATGTATCTATCCGCATACACCCTATCTATCTACACACTCCCCCTCTATCTATCTATCTATCTATCTATCTATCTATCTATCTATCTATCTATCTATCTATCTATCTATCTATCCCCATACACCACATACATCTATCTATCTATCTCCATACACCACTTCTATCTATCTATTTATCTATCTATCTACCCCCATACTCCCCCTCTACCTATCTATCTATCCCCATACACCACATCTATCTATCTATCTATCTCCATACATCCCCTCTATCTATCTATCTATCTATCTATCTATCTATCTATCTATCTATCTATCTATCTATCCCCATACACTCCCCCATCTATCTATTTATCTATCTATCCCCATACACTCCCCCATCTATCTATCCCCATACACCCCCTCTATCTATCTATCCCCATACAGCCGCAAGGGTAAGTTCTCTTCCCCACCCCCACCCTCCCTGCCCTCCCTTCAGCTTTCTATACTTTCCTTCTCTCACTAAGCCAAAAGGATCTCTTGCTGTTTTCTATACTCTCCCTCTCTCAGGTCTGGTCTACACTAGTCGTTTATTTCGGAATTAGCTGAGTTAATTCGAAAAAAAATCATTCCGTCCACACGATCAAACCGTTTTCTTCGATTTAAAGGGCTCTTTAATCCGATTTCTGTACTCCACCTTGGCAAGTGGAGTAGTGCTTCAATCGAGATCGCAATCCCAGGTTAAAGGTATTGTGGATGCAATTCGACGCTATTGGCCTCCGGAAGCTATCCCAGAATGCTCCCTTGTGACCGCTCTGGACAACACCCTCAACTCCGATGCACTAGCCCGGTGGGCAGGAAAAGCCCCGGGAACTTTTGAATTTCATTTCCTGTTTGGTCACCAGCAGCACAGGTGACCAGCAGCACAGTCCACCATCACAGGCGACCATGCAGAGTCCACCATCACAGGAGATCATGCAGTCCCAGATTCGCAGATGAGATCCAGCATGGTCCGAACGGGAGGTACTGCATCTCATCGCATGTTGGGGAGATGACTCTGTTATGGTAGAACTACGTTCCGAAAAAAGGAATGCAAATACGTACGCTAAAGTCTTCAGAGCCATGACGGAAAGAGGCTACTCCAGGGACCCAGAGCAGTTTCGTACAAAAATCAAGGCGCTCAGGCAAGCAGACCAATAAGCCAGGGAGGCAAATGGGCGCTCTGGGTCACAGCCCCATACATGCCGCTTCTACTGTGAGCTGCATGCAATTATGGGGGGTGACGACACCACTACCGCACCACTGTCCGTGGATACCTCCAAGGGGGGAGTTGAACGGAGCGAGGAGGATGAGTTATTGGAGGACAAAGAGGAGGAGGACAGTGCACAGGCGGCAAGTGTGGAATCCGTTTTCACCCCTAGCCAAGAACTATTCTTAACGCAGGAGCCAATAGCCCACCCCCCAACTCCCAAGGCGGGCTCCCGGACCATGACCCTGGAGAAGGTACTTCTGGTGAGTGAGTCTGATCGGAGCCACGCGGTGGGGAGCTGGGGGGAAACACAGCCACGCTGGGCTGTTCGCATTTAGTTTAAAGGGCTCATCCCTGCTCAGAGCCTCGTCGGAGCCACGCGGTGGGTCCCGGGGGGAGGGCGCGGGGGGTTGTGTGAAGCGATCATCCCAGAGAGCCCGCAGGCCCTCCTTTTATATTGCAAACCCACCAGGCATTGCTTGCTATGGGAAAGGGAGCCCGGCAGTTTGAAAGCATTGAAATGAATGCGGAAGAAGCAGAACCCCGCGTGCCCCTAGGGTTTACCATGGCTGGCTGCAAGCTAAATTCTGTTGCCCGGCCATGTGTGATGTGTTGTGTACTATGAATTTCCCATTTCACTGAGAAACAGTGTGTCCTTTGTTCTCTGAAATGTATCTTTTAAAATACTACCCTCCCTTTTTCTCCTCCCACAGGTGCAGATGTTTCAAAGTGATCCCTATCTACTCCATCCAAGAGGCTGGTCCAGATTAGAAGGTGGAAAAAACAAACTCAGGACAACATGTTCTCCGAGCTCATGCAGTCCTTCAGCATTGATAGGGCCCAGCTGAATGCGTGGTGGCAAACAATTGCGGAGTCCCATAAAGCATTACAGGAACACGAAGAGAGGAGGGACGCATGCGATGAGAGCAGGCAGGACGCTTTGGTCAAGCTCATGGGGGAGCAAACTAGGGTTACCATATTTCAGCAAGAAAAAAAGAGGACAGGAGGAGCCCCGCCCTAGCCCCGCCCCTGCCCCTCCCACTTCCCGCCCCCCCAGAACCCCCAACCCTCCCCCCGTTCCTTGTCCCCTGACTGCCCCCTCCTGGGACCCCTGCCCCTAACTGCCCCCCAGGACTCCACTCCCTATCTAAGCCTCCCTGCCTCTTGTCCCCTGACTGCCCCAACCCTTATCCACACCCCCACCCCCAGACAGACCCCTGGGACTCCCACGCCCCATCCAACCACTCCCCACCCCCTGACAGTGACAGCCCCCCCAGAACTCCCAACCCATCTAAACCCCTCTGCTCCCTGTCCCCTGACTGCTCCGATCCATCTCCCCACCCCTGCCACCTGACAGCCCCCCCCCAGAACTCCCAAACACTCCCCCCCTGCTCCTTGTCCCCTCACTGCCCCCTCCTGGGACCCCTGCTCCTAACTGCCCTCCAGAACCCCACCCCCTACCTAAGACTCCCTGTTCCTTGTCCCCTAACTGCCCCCTCCTAAGACTCCCCCCAACTGCCCCCCAGGACCCTACCCCCTACCTGTACCCTGACTGCCCAAAACTTTCTCCACTCCCCCCAAAAAGCCCCCCCCCCGTTTCTTGACTGCCACCTCCAGAACCTTCCTGCCCCCTGACCTCCTTACCCTGCTGCTCAGAACAGAGTGTTGGGCTCTGTGCAGCCGAGCCGGACACGTGGCTGAGCTCCCCAGCACAACAAAACCCGGTCCCTGGCCCTGCACAACAAAACCCGGTCCCTGGCCCTGCACAGTGCTGCCGGACTGGGCTGCAAGGGAGCTGCCGGCTCAGAATGCAGGGCGGATCCGGCTCCTCTACAGCTGCTCCTGAGTCCAGCCCGGGACTTCCCTGCAGCCCTCCCAGCCGCTCGCTCTGCTCTGCCCGGGGGGAGGGGGGAAATCCCGGACATTGTGAGTGCTTTACAAATTCCCCCCGGACGCTATTTTTAGCACAAAAAGGAGGACATATCCGGGTAAATCCGGACGAATGGTAACCCTAGAGCAAACTGACATGCTGCACTGTATGGTGGATCTAATGCAGGAAAGGCAGCAAGACCACAGACTGCCGCTGCAGCCCCTGTTTAACCGCCCTCCCTCCTCCCCAAGTTCCATAGCCTCCTCACCCAGACGCCCAAGAACACGAGGGGGGAGGCTATGGGGACCCACACGCTCAACCCCAGAGGATCGCCCAAGTAACAGAAAGCTGGCATATGCGAACATTTGATTCGGTTTCTGGACTTGTCCTTCCCTCCTCCTCCACCCCCATAACCCAACCCTGCCCCATCTACCTTCTTATTTCTCTCAATGTGTTGTGCGACAAATAATAAACAATGGTTCTTCTTCGAGTGCTTGCTCATATCCATTCCATTAGGTGTGTGCGCGCCGCGTGCACGATCGTCGGAGAATTTTCTACCCTAGCAACACCGGCGGGTCGGCTGTGGAGCCCCCTAGAGTGGCGCCTTCATGGCGCTGAATATATACCCCAGCCGACCCGGCGCCCCCTCAGTTCCTTCTTACCGCCCCTGACGGTCGTTGGAACTGTGGAGCGTGGCGTAGCTGTTCTCCACTCTCCCTAGCTTATTCAGTCATTCACAGGACATTTGTAGAGCTGCGGTTTGGTCATCAGTCCACATGTTTACAGCTCACTATGCACTAGTGCAGCAGTCCAGAGACGATGCTGCTTTCGGATCAGCGGTTTTGCACACAGCAATGTCTCACTCCGACCCCACCACCTAAGTTGGGCTTGGGAGTCACCTAATGGAATGGATATGAGCAAGCACTCGAAGAAGAAAAGACGGTTACTCACCGTTGTAACTGTTGTTCTTCAAGATGTGTTGCTCCTATCCATTCCAAACCCGCCCCCCGTCCCCACTGTCGGAGTAGCCGGCAAGAAGGAACTGAGGGGGCGCCGGGTCGGCTGGGGTATATATTCAGCGCCATGAAGGCGCCACTCTAGGGGGCTCCACAGCCGACCCGCCGGTGTTGCTAGGGTAGAAAATTCTCCGACGATCGTGCACGCGGCGCGCACACACCTAATGGAATGGATATGAGCAACACATCTCGAAGAACAACAGTTACAACGGTGAGTAACCGTCTTTTTTTAAACAATTGTGACTTTATTTCCTTTCATATATATAGGGGGCGGGTAACTTCAAGATAAACAAACACAACTGTCACACCGTACCCTGGCCAGTCATGAAACTGTCTTTCAAAGCTTCTCAGATGCGCAGCGTGCCCTGCTGCGCTCTTCTAATTGCCCTGTTGTCTGGCTGTGCGAAATTGGCCGCCAGACCAGTTGCTTCAACCTCCCACCCCGCCATAAACGTCTCCCCCTTACTCTCACAGATATTGTGGAGCACACAACAAGCAGCAATTACAACTGGAATATTGGTTGTGCTGAGATCTAACCGAGTCAGTAAACTGTGCCCGCGCGCTTTCAAACGTCCAAAAGCACATTCTACCACCAACCTGCACTTGCTCAGCCTATAGTTGAACTGCTCCTTACTACTGTCCAGGGTGCCTGTGTACGGCTTCATGAGCCATGGCATTAAGGGGTAGGCTGGGTCCTCGAGGATAACTATAGGCATTTCAACATCCCCAACAGTAATTTTCTGGTCTGGGAAGTAAGTCCCTTCCTGCAGCTGTTCAAACAGACCAGAGTTCCTGAAGATGCGAGCGTCATGCACTTTTCTCGGCCATCCCACGTTGATATCGGTGAAATGTCCCTTGCGATCCACCAGTGCTTGCAGCACCATGGAAAAGTACCCCTTACGGTTTACGTACTGGCCGCCCTGGTGTGCCGGGGCCAAGATAGGGATATGCGTTCCGTCTATCGCCATGCCGCAGTTAGAGAAACCGAGAGCATTAAAGCCATCCACAATGGTCTGCACATTTTCCAAAGTCACTACCCTTGATAGCAGCTGGTCAATGATTGCGTTGGCCACTTGCAGCACAGTAGCCCCCACAATAGATTTGCCCACTCCACACTGATTCCTGACTGACTGGTAGCTGTCAGGCGTTGCAAGCTTCCACAGTACTATGGCCACTCGCTTCTCAACTGTGAGGGCTGCTCTCATTTTGGTGTCTTTCCACTTCAGGGCAGGGGACAGCAAGTCACAAAGTTCCATGAAAGTGGCCCTATGCATACGAAAGTTTTGCAGCCACTGGGAATCATCCCAGACCTGCAACACTATGCGGTCCCACCAGTCTGTGCTTGTTTCCCGGGCCCACAATCGGCGTTTCATGGCATGAACCTGGCCCAACGCCACCATGATCTCCCAATCGCCACATGCCGTGCTTCTAGGAACATAGGTGTCCATGTCCTCATCAGTATAGTAATCGCGCTGTCGTTGCTTCCTCGCCCATTTTTGCAGATACTGCACATACTGCTGGATAATGTGCGAGGTATTTACAATGGTCAAGACTGCACTGGAGATCTGAGTGGGCTCCATGCTTGCCGTGCTATGGCGCCTGCACGGGTAATCCTGAAAAAATGGCGCAAAACGTAGGAGAGCTGTTCGGTTCAAGATGGCTGATAAAAGGCGGGAAATGGTTGCCTTCTGTAGCTTCCACATGAGCCCAGCACTGACAACATGTAGAAATTTGCTAGCGATGCAAGAATGGGGGAGCAGAGTTTGTGGCGGAAGCTGTGCTGCTCGGTTCACGATGGCCGAACAACGGCGGGAAATGGTTTTTGCACAGTTCTGTTTTCTGCTTACTAACAAAAAAGGATCGTTCTCTTTCTTGCTGTTTTCTGTACTTTACACAGCCCTGTGTCCCTGACGCAGGATCTCTTGCTAATTTTTCTGCCATTTGATTTCTTTTGCCCAACCTTCTCAACCTTCCTTTATATTTCCCTTTTATTTAATTAGCCTTTACTTTTTAAAATTTATTTCAACTTTTTTACTCTTATTATTTTTTAGTCCCAACAAAAATAACCTTTTACCACATTCTTACTAATCTATAAAACAAACTCCTCTCTCTTGTTGCTTTCTCTAGTTTCCCCTCTTTCTTCTATTTAAAATAACCTTTCTTTCCTTTTTTCCTCTAAGCCTAACCAATCTTTCTTTTTTTAAAACTCCTTTCCTTTAAGGCCTCTGTAGCGAGGGGGCGTGGCCTCCTGCCCTGACAGACAGAGAGGGAGCCATGAACGCCCCCTGTTGGGCAGAACCGGGACTTCCACGGCCACCCCACCGGAAGCAGAAGGGTGGGACAGGAAGCGGAACTATAAAAGGCTGGTCCTCCAGCTCAGTCGGGAGAGAGCTGCCGGAGGAGCAGGACGTCTCTTCCCCGCTGCGTGACCCCAGACCTAACGGAGACCGCTATCCTGACAGAGACCCAGAGGGGCTGACAGAGCTGCAAGACGCCGGGGTCTCCGACGAGCTGGTGGGGCTGCCACTAGCCGTCTACCCCAGCGAAGCAAACAACAACCCTGGAACCCATGTACACATGGAATCGAATGTAGGAAGTAGCCCAGGGAAGCCAAATCAGATTCAGCTGTGTTATTGACTACAAGCCGGCCAGCATGTTGCGGTTGGACTTTTGCCGCTGACCCAGTGGCGGACAACTCCACCGCAGTTAGGGCCCTGGGCTGGGACGCAGTGGAGCGGGAGGGCCTGGGTTCCTCTACCCCCACCACCCCAACGTCAGGAGTGATAGCCTCCTCACCTGGTTGTCAGGAGGCCTGCATTGGTCTGGCACCCGCCTGAATCTGGATGCCAGACAGTTGTGCTGACTCTCCCACCAGAGAGGTAACCTCCCCTAGACTGCGACAGCTCTGCCGGACTGTAGGCCAGAGCCCCCCTACTTGCTTGCTGCCCCACCCTGATCAGTGGCCAGGCAAATGGACCTTCTGTTGCTCTGCCTGCCTGCCTGTAGGCCACAGCCCCTTCTCGATTGCCGGCCTGCCCTGATTGAGGGCCCTGGGCAAACAGACTCTCTACCATTACTTGGCCTGACTGCAGGCTAGAACCATTAACACTGAGATACTTTTCCCCTGAACCAAGGTACCCAGAAGTATCATAGCAAAGGGCGTGGTCTCCCGCCCAGACGGACGGGGAGGGAGCCGTGAACCCCTTACAGTCTCTCTTTCTACTCATTCATACTTTTTCTCTAAATATGTCAAAACACAGGCACACAACCTTCCCCCGGCCAAACACAGAAAAATAATACAAAATAAAATTTCAAAATGGCTGACGGCACCAAAAACATACACGACTGGAAATGGGGATGGAGGGCGGGACGTAAATGCTACACAGTGCAGGGAAACCTATCAAAAAGTACATGGTGATGAAAGCTATCGAGCAGTTAACTACTCACATGGCTGCGCAGGGCAGGCGGCCAATGGGGAAGAAGCCATGTTCTGGTACGAAGCTCCCAGGGAAGGGAGGCTGGCTTTTCCCAGAGCTAGGGCAGCTGGGCAGCTTCAATGACCGGGCTCTCCTTAGTGCACATTGTTCTTATCCTATGAAAGCATGTCCATAGGCTGCTGTGGGCTGGCGGGTGGTTCTTGAACGCCTCCAGGATGAAGATGGTCTGAGAAGCCAGGCTTTGGACCGAGGAGTTGCTGTCCTGCTGCAAGCCTTTGAGGTCTAAGATTGAAAGGAAGGAAATGGAGGTCAGAGCCACAGTGCTCTGGAGAGCCCAGCAAACCAAGCCAGCGCTGTACCTCTCGGCCTGTGACAAGGAGGCAGCAAGCTGGGAGGCGGGAGGCAGGGGACTAGCAGGAGCAACCAGCAACCTTCACTAAACATCCCTGCTGCCCTCCACAAATGAGGGAGCCTCCAGACACAGGCAAGAAGTCCCAATGAACCCCATTCACTCACTATTTCTAGGACTGCCCCATCCCTGCAGTATCTGAGCACCTCATCCCTGGCTGTATTTACCCTACGCCTTCCCCCCAATGCACAGATGGGCACTTAGGTCCAGAGAGGGGGAGAGTCATAAAGGGGGCTTGGACATTGTTAGGCTATGCCTAACTTTAGGTGCCCTGCTGCCATCCAGGAAATGCCGAGGAGGGAGCTCAGCCATTCTCTAGCTCTGGTTGGGAGGCCCAGCTGTGAACCTGCTCTGGGAGTGAGAAGCCTGAGTTATATCACTCCCCCCTCCGCCATTCGCCAACAAATGTGGAGATGCTGCTCTGCCCTGCGCTGCCCAGGGGTCCGGGCACGCAGCAAGGAGGTAGGTGACCGGACGTCACCTCTGCCTCATTTGGAGCAGTGGCTTCACCCCAGGCACCCCACGTGGAGGTGACTGCTCCAAACACTGGGCTAGTGAGTGCAAGGGGGGAGGCAGCACCCCACCTCGGCTGTGTTTGGTGGGGGGGCAATCGTCTCTGAAGGCCAGCCAGCTCAGGCCCAGTTTGGGGATCTGCCAGGCCGCAGCTCTGAGGTCAGGGCTAAGTGCCTTGCACATGCCAACCAGCAGACACGACAGGGTGAGGGGGCAGCTGATCACGGGTTTGGGGATCTACATTTTGCATCCCTTTGTGGCTCTCGCCCGAGATCATGTTGCTGGCGTCGGAGATTGAACCCAGCCCACGGCCCTGGGCCGTTCATCCCCCTAGCGCTCAGTGCTCAAAGCAGGTACCACCCACCGTTGCAGATGGCATCCAGCTTGTCCTGGCTCCTCTGGTCCAGCTGCCGGGCAGCGAGCCCTACACATACAAACAGCTCGTCACATCCCCGCATCCCCAGCGAGGGTGTCAAATGTCACCCTCCAAGCAACCCCTTGCTTCCCCCACCCCTCGCTGGCCAGGACGCGCTCCCGAGTCCCCAGGGGAAAGGGTGAGTCCCCAGGGATGGTTACAGGGCTGGTTGCCAAAGGAGAACACAGCACCTTGAGGGTTCACTACCAAGAGCCCATGGTGGGGTATGGGGGGCGGGGAATGGGGACTGCATGGGGAGCAGTGGGGTTAGAGGGGCCCCATCAGCCCATCAGGGCAGTTTGGGGTGAGCTTGCTCCTGCGGACTTCTGACACCCTTGATCCTGCATTGGACAATCAGGAGCCCAAGGGTTACTTATCGCTGCTGGCAGGGACTGAGGAGAGCCTGGGACCGGATCCAGCCCCCCTGTTAAAGGGACCCCTGCTCTGTGGTTACCTATGAACCTGATGGCCGCTTGTCTAAGTGGAGTCTGTGGGTTCTCCAGAAAGGCCATGGTCTGGCACAGAAAGTTGTTGGCTCTCCCCTTGTAGCGCGTCAGCTAGGACCAGAACAAGGGAGCACAAGGTTATTAAAGGCCTTTCCGTCCCGCAGGCCGGGTTCCAGGTGTGTGGAGCGCACGTCCTGTTTTCACCCCTCTTTCCTGTGCCGGGGGGATCACGCAGAGGGACTACACCCAGGGCCAGGAGTGGTCCCAGGGCTGGGGCTCAGTGTGGGCACAGAGCCGGGCAATGGGGGGTGCCCTATCCACCGATTCCCCCGCTCCTACCACGAGGGCTGCGCAGTGAATGACCTGAGGGCTCCCTCACCAGGCAGTCACAGCTTTGCCAGGTATCCTTGCGCTGGATGAAGCCACCAAGCTGGTGCCACTTCAGGAATTCTGCCGCACTGCTGAGGGTGTCCCAACACACCTGCAAAACAAGTGGGGCCAGGGCGAGCTGGCCACGGTTACGGCTGGAAGCCACTAGCCTCGTTACCCGGAGGCGGGGAGGCCGTGCGTGCTGAATGCTTCCCGGCCCCAGGTTTCTTGCGGAAGGGCGGCGGTGTGGCTAAGGCAATAGCTGGAGACCTGACTCAATTCCCAGCTCTCCCTGCAGGAACTCAGGCAAGTTGCTTAGGCCCAGGGCTGCAAAGGGATTTAGGTGCCTAATGCCTATGGGTGATCAATACTTTTGAGGCGCTAGGCCTCATGCTGTGCCTCAGTTCCCCACCTCATGGTGGGTAGGAGGGTGAATTCATTAGTGCTGGTGGCATTTGGCTCCCAAGTGATGGTGGCCATGAGCGCTAGCATGTGCAGAGACACCTGGGGCGGGGGGAGGGGGGGCGGCTTGGGCATCTCATGTCTAGTACGGGCTGTCCGGGCCGCTTGGCCAAGGGCACACTGGGTCCTGCGCACCATCTGGAGACTGGGTAGCCCTGCTCCTGGTAGGGGCCATGGCCAGGGTTGTGCTCTTCCCACCAGCACAGCCAGGGAATGTGCGGAGGCCAGTGGCTGTAGGAGTGGTGAGGCGACCCCTCCCCCCACCCAATCTCTCAGCCTGGCTGCAGGGGGGGAGTGTTGGGCTCAGAGGATGCAGGGAAGACTCAGCAGTTGGGTGGGGCGCCATGGTCATGGCGCTACTGCACTCAACGTTCAAGTGATTTTGAGCTCCTGACTGTCACAGCACTGAGCACCTGCCCTCTGTCAGCGAGACCCTTTCAAGAGGGGGTGTCACAAGCTGCCCCCTCAAAACAAATTACTGGTCACTCTGTAACGGTATCCGCTGCAGGCTCCAGCTCGTGGCCTCACCTGGGACACGTTGGGACACTCATCATGCACGAGGAGGAGCAGCGGGACCAGGCTCTGGAGCACATGCACCTTCATCCGCCTCCTGTTGAGCCCCCTTACAAGCTCCAGCAGGTGTTTAAAGAGGCTGATGGAGAGCACCCGGAGCCTGCTGGACACCTGCAAGAGACGACGTGGGGAGGAGACGCTGTGACAGTCATTCTCACCCAGCGGGGCAAGCAGATGTCTGCCCTGCAGGGGGTATTGGTAACTCACCCCCAGCCATACAGCCACAGCTGGGGCCAGAGTCTCATGGGCATAGCGCCATTGAAGGCAATCGAGATGCAGATTTCCACCAGTTGAGGGGCTGGCCTGGTAACTTCTTGGCCAGGGAGAGCAGTAAGGTGGGGTGAGACTGCCCCTGGGCTCTCACAGCCAGCTCTGGGCACACTGACATCAGCACACACCTGTGTCAGCCAAGGGGGAATGCTCAGGGCAGAGCAGTGCCAGGACAGGGGCGGCAGAGAGGGAGTGATGAGGAAAGATTCAAAGAGCAAAGGAGGGGGTGTAGTTTGTCCTCCCGCTTTGCGGGCCCAGCTCACACTGCTCTTGACCCACAGCGGCCCTCTAGCCAGGCCAAGGGGGCCAGGCGTGGGGGGCAAATTCCTACACTGGTGTTTGTTCGAGCCACGCACAGGGACCTGGGGTGGATTTAACCCAGGGCCAAGGAGTGGTAAATGTGCAGGAGTTCCCAGATAGGGGGCCTTGGAACCCATGACTGGAAGCCACCCAGCCTCCAGGGGCTCGGGGTGGGCTGAGGGTTGCCCCACTCCTGTGCATGGGTTTCTTGTTAACTCAGAGCCAGCCCCGCTTGGTCACATGGTGCTGCTGGGCCCCCGCCCTGCATGGCTGCTGGCAGAGCTGAACCAGTCCAGTGACCAGGGAGGCTGGGCGAGCTGTGCCAAGCAGGGAGAACCAGGAGCAATAGCTGGATGCTGTAGGGAAGGGCTACTGCTTTCTGGGAGGTGAGGCTGAGGAGGCAGCCTGGGGACGGGGTGACTTGAGCTGTTCTGGGAGTGGCTGAACCTTTAAACGGTGACTCCCAATCAGCAGTTACATGTCACCTCTGGGCACCAGGTTCTAGACCAGGCAGTTCTCTGCGTGACGTCTGTTGTAAAAGTGTTCATAAGTTCACCTCACCTCAGTCCCTGGAAAAATCATGGAGCAGGTCCTCAAGGAATCAATTATGAAACACTTAGAGGAGAGGAAAGTGATCAGGAACAGTCAGCATGGATTCACCAAGGGGAAGTCGTGCCTGACTAACCTAATTGCCTTCTATGAGGAGATAACTGGCTCTGTGGATGAGGGGAAAGCAGTGGATGTGTTATTCCTTGACTTTAGCAAAGCTTTTGATACGGTCTCCCACAGTATTCTTGCCACCAAGTTAAAGAAGTATGGGCTGGATGAATGGACTGTAAGGTGGATAGAAAGCTGGCTAGATCGTCGGGCTCAACGGGTAATGATCAATGGCTCCATGTCTAGTTGGCAGCCGGTTTCAAGCGGAGTGCCCTAAGGGTCGGTCCTGGGGCCAGTTTTGTTTAATATCTTTATTAATGATCTGGAGGATGGTGTGGACTGCACTCTCAGCAAGTTTGCAGATGACACTAAACTGGGAGGCATGGTAGATACGCTGGAGGGTAGGGATCAGATACAGAGGGACCTAGACAAATTGGAGGATTGGGCCAAAAGAAACCTGATGAGGTTCAACAAGGACTGGTGCAGAGTCCTGCACTTAGGATGGAAGAATCCTATGCACTGCTACAGACTAGGGACCGAATGGCTAGGTAGCAGTTCTGCAGGAAAGGACCTAGGGGTCACAGTGGACGAGAAGCTGGATATGAGTCAACAGTGTGCTCTTGTTGCCAAGAAGGCTAATGGCATTTTGGGTTGTATAAGTAGGGGCATTGCCAGCAGATCGAGGGATGTGATCGTTCCCCTTTATGCGACATTGGTGAGGCCTCATCTGGAGTACTGTGTCCAGTTTTGGGCCCCACACTACAAGAAGGATGTGGAAATATTGGAAAGAGTCCAGCGGAGGGCAACAAAAATGATTAGGGGTCTGGAGCACATGACTTATGAGGAGAGTCTGAGGAAACTGGGATTGTTTATTCTCCAAAAGAGAAGAATGAGGGGGGATTTGATAGCTGCTTTCAACTACCTGAAGGGGGGTTCCAAAGAGGATGGAGCTCGGCTGTTCTCAGTGGTGGCAGTTGACAGAACAAGGAGCAATGGTCTCAAGTTGCAGTGGGGGAGGTCTAGGTTGGATATTAGGAAACACTATTTCGCTAGGAGGGTGGTGAAGCACTGGAATGCTTTACCTAGGGAGGTGGTGGAATCTCCTTCCTTGGAGGTTTTTAAGGCCCGGGTTGACAAAGCCCTGGCTGGGATGATTTAGTTGGGAATTGGTCCTGCTTTGAGCAGGGGGTTGGACTAGATGACTTCCTGAGGTCCCTTCCAATCCTGATATTCTATCATTCTATGATTCTTTTAGCCTGTTTATTTGATTTGGCTGCGCTCTTCCTGTCTGGCCACTTCGTAGTAGGTTCTTGGAACAGCAGTTCTGAGTTGTCTTTCCATGAGGAGTTGTGCTGGACTAGATGCAGGAGCTGCTGTTGGTGTTGATCTGTAATTCAGAGGAGCAAGGAATGGATCTTCCTGCTTTCAGATGTTTTTGGCTGTCTGCGCAGCTCTCTCAGCCTCTCCATTCGCTTGTGAGTAATGTGGGCTGCCAGTGATATGAGCAAAATCATATTTCATTCAGACTGACTTAAATTCTGCTGCAGTGAATTGTGGGACATTGTCCATCACTAGTTGTTCTGGATACAGAAATGAGCAAACGTACACTTCAGTTTCTCAATAACACTGCAACATGTTATGTCTTTCAAGTACATTATTTCTATATAGCTGGAAAAATAGTCCACAATGACCTGGCAATGATGTCCTCTGAATTCACAAAAATCTGCAGCTAGTCTTTCCCAGTTCTCTCTCTTGTAGAGGTGGTTGTTCACTGGTTCAGCATTGCCTCTTAAGTTGATTTGGACTAGATCACCTTTCAAAAGCCCAATAGCATCAGATCCTCAAGTTCTTCCATCTTTCTCACTAGGCCCATCATGGCTGCTACACTGCAGCTGAGAAGGTTGTTGGTCTTTGATCTCATACACACGGAACGCAAAGCTTTTGTCTTTGTAAATTGGTTCGGTGATGAACTGGCCCATGCAGTTCAAAATCCCTTCAGGGAGGGTCAGAGCTGTGTGACATCAGCTCTCGAGTCAACTTTAAAGTCAATAGTCTTGCTTTGAATATTCAATGTCACTCTCCAGGCGGGCGCCATGTCATCACAAGTGATAGATCCCAGAATCAATGGGTCTTGATTGTCTGCAATATGAGTCAACTCCCTGACTTCTTCAGTGCAACGAACAGCTGCAAAAAGTCCATATTTCAGGCATTTATTACAGCATGCGCCTCTGGCTGGACATGTATCATCCCTTGGGATATGACTTTTCCACACCTTGTGCATGTAGACTGGCATTTGTCCCTCTTAGCCTGCGAATTCTCTCTCCTTACCTCAGGGATTTTATGAGAAAGACTTTTAACACTTAAGTGTCTGTTTGTAGCTTTTAAGCTAGTTGCAGGTTTTTCAATTTGCTTTTGCCTGTTGTTTGACTAATTCTGACTCTTGCTCGCTGTATAGCTGTGGGTAGAGTTAAATCTCTCTTCGGCGGTAGCTACTGTGAAAGGTTTTTAGCAGTGTTGTTATAGCTGTGACAGTCCCAGGATATTAGAGGTAGGTGAGGGAATATCATTTAGACCTCACCTGAAGAATTAGAATTTCTTCACCTGGCTTGTCTCTATGAAAGGTTTTTATCTTTTAACCCAATAACCAACCTGTTTCTGAAATTTTCATGTTTTACATTCCCCAAATCACAGTTTTCAGCCAGGGGATGCAGAGGTCTTCTAAAACTTTCAACATTTTCCCCTGGTTCTTGAATTCTTTGCTGAAAACATGCTCTTTAATAAACCACATTTCCCTCGGTTATAAAGTGTGCATCAATCCTAACCACAACCCTTGCATAGTTGTCTTTGTGATGGTCTTCAGTAAAGTCAAAGGAGGTAAAGATATGCTCTGCGTGCTTCTCCATAGCCTAAATTAAAGTCAATACCTGTATATCCCCAGTTCCTTTGTGCAGCTTGTTTGCAATGCAAAATCGTGCCAAACATTGTTTCCAGTCTGTCCATTGTGAAGGGTTATGAAAGGTGACGTTCTCTGGGGAATCAGAGTGGGGCATGTTGATGAGGTCCTGCAAACTTCGTTGCTGTTCCTTCCGTCTGCAACCTGTGTTGCTGTTTTCCTTTGGTTTCTGTTCTTAGTTTACTCCTGACACCATATCATGTGCTGTACCAGATATGTACTGCCTACAGAGCTTGTTTACACACACCAGATGGACAGTGCTTAATTTGTAATGAAAGAGGTGCTGGGGCTCAAGCAATTTTTTTACAATCATAACTGACGCAGCAAGCCCAGAGGTGCCAGGGCTAAGCCCTGGCAAGCCCTGGCACAAGTTGAGCACTGCAGATGGGTTCATCATAAGAACCGTTAATGCTCTGCTGGATACAGCTGAGGTTCATTTAAATAAGGTATTTTACAAAGCGTCACCTAGTAGTCGAACAGTATCATACAGGGTAACATGCCATTACACAGGTAGCCTGGCTTGTTTGCTAGACTCCATCCCATGTTAATCTTACTAGCCAGCTGCTCCTGCCCCCGGTGTCAGCTCAGAGCAGCCGGGCAGGCTCTGCACAAAACTTATGGGAGCGGTCTGGGGGCATCAGAGCTGCACTGCAGTGGGCATAGGCAGATGTTGAATTGGCACCTCGCTGGTCTTCCCTCCAGTTGTTGAGGCCTATTTGCCTTTCCCTGGTGATGGGCGTTGTGTTCATTAACGCTATTTGGATTTAACACCCCCCCCATAAAGAACCTGTTCTGTTCCCCCCGGGCCCGAGAGGGGTTTGGTTTAAAGGGCTCACCCCAGGGCGAGATCCTGCAGCTGAGGTCCAGGAGACCCTGGGAACAGCTTGAGCCGGGCCTGTGCCACTACTAAATAAAGAGCGGCAGGGTCCCAGCAGAGTTCGGCAGGGCTGAGGGTAGTATTTAGTGTTGTGAAAGCTGGGGAGGTGGGTGGACGCTCCAGGAGCCCCCACTGGGGGGTTACCCCTAGAAGGCAGTAATGGATGGGCCCCTTTCTCCTGCCCACTTGCTGGATCTCACCATCCAGTGGGGGACTGGACATCAGTCTGGTGAACGTGCCGGCGGGGGCTAGTTTGTGGTTATGAAAAGCCTGGGGAGAACTAGGCCCTCCTTTGACGCTGCGCTGCCATGAGAACGAAGGGGAGAGGAAAGGGTGGTAGCTGCAGAACCTACAAACGGAGCCGTTTCCTTATGGAGCTCCCAGGCCAGCTGTGGGATTCCTGGCCAGGGAGAGGAGGGGCAGGATTTTCACCAGGGTACCATCACTTGTCACCCTGGAAGCCAGTAAGAGCATTGCAGCACCCTGTGCTGCAGAGGCCCCCTCGCTGCATGCAGACTCAGGAATGCATGTCCTTCCACAAGGGGAGCCTTGTCCCCAGGCTGCCCTGATCCTTGTCAGCAGGCCTGCAGGACACAAGGGTTCCCATCCTTTCTGCCATATGCTCTGATGGAGAGTGAGGTAGCAGAGGAAGGCGGAAATGGGCTCACGTCATTTACAACAATCCTTTTTCTGGCTAGGACCATACACAGGCCCTGCTAGCCCACCCGCCAGCCCCCATTCACAGGTCCGCAGTTTGAACGGGCTCCCATGAGCCACCAGGCCTTACATCATCAATGAAAGGCAGGAGTTTCTCAGCCACTTGCACAGCCGCGCGGCTGGCGCTCTGCCTGTCCATGCCGGCAAGGATGTTTTTCAGCACGGTGATGGCCTCGGCGATGATGTCCCGGTCTACCTCCTGTAGTTGCTCCAGGACCTCTGGCAGCAGACGCTGGAGTTTCCCCACCTGCGTGAAATGAGGAGCTGCTTTACAAAACACCCTCCAGTGACCCACAAGCCATTTCCAAAACAACGTCCACCTCCCCTGCAGACAGAGGCATGGGAACTAAGGGGGTGCTGCAGCACTCCCAGGTTTTACATGGGGCTCTGCTCCTGGCCCCGCTCACAGGGTCCCAGCTGCCAGCCCTGCGCCAACCCCCATCTGTGGCCCCAGCCTCGGTCCCCTTGCTCCATCCACCTCCCCCGCCCCCGGCTCCTGGAGCCATGGCCCTGCTCCTGAGCCCAGCTCTAGGGGTGGCAGGGGGTGTGGGCAGGGGTAAGGGGGGGTGCAGCACCTCCACTATAAAATGTCTTCCAGCGCCCCTGCCTCCAGGTGACATGTTAGAACCTCAAAGCCTTTGCACAGCCAGCTAGGATCACGGGCAGCAGGGCCGGCTACCTGCAACATAAGCAGCTGCTTCCTTGTACCCCAGATCTCAGGGGATGGTATTTATTAGCAGGTATCATCTGTGGAAAATTCTCTGCACAACACGTTGACCCCAAATAAATCAAGTCTATTATTGTTATAGGGGTTCAAATAGCACCTCGAGGGCCTATCTGCAATCAGGGCTTGTGCTGGGGGATTTCCAGGCACAGTAAGAGACGTCCCCTGCCCTAGAGCTTACAGGCTAGGCACACAAAGGAAGGATTTCTATCCCCATTGTACAGACATGGAACTCAGGCACAGAGAGGCTACGTGACTCGCCCATGGTCACCCAGGGAGTCTGGCAGAGCCAGGAACCGAACCTGGGTTCTCCCGAGTCCCTGTCCTTACAGCCCAGCCTAGAGGAGGGAGCCAATTTTGCACACGAGTTCTAGGGTTGGTCTGTTACTAAAAGCCAGATTCAATCATTTCTGTATTTGGTTTTTGAACCTTTCAAAGACAGCCCCACAAAACATTTTTGAAGAGGGTCCAGAGAAGAGCTTGAGAACATGACCTATGAAGGAAGGCTGAAAGAATTGGGTTTGTTTAGTTTGAAAAAGAGAAGACTGAGAGGGGACATGATAGCAGTTTTCAGGTATCTAAAAGGGTGTCATAAGGAGGAGGGAGAAAACTTGTTCACCTTAGTCTCTAAGGATAGAACAAGAAGCAATGGGCTTAAACTGCAGCAAGGGAGGTTTAGGTTGGACATTAGGAAAAAATTCCTAACTGTCAGGGTGGTTAAACACTGGAATAAATTGCCTAGGGAGGTTGTGGAATCTCCATCTCTGGAGGTATTTAAGAGTAGGTTAGATAACTGTCTATCAGGGATGGTCTAGGCAATATTTGGTCCTGCCATGAGGGCAGGGAACTGGACTCGATGACCTCTCGAGGTCCCTTCCAATCCTAGAATCTATGAATCTATGAAAATCTCAACCGGCATCAGGGAAAAAAATGTGTCAAATACAGGCTAACCGGTTCCGGAAGAAAAAATGAACCACAAGCAAGTGAAAACCAGGCGGAGGCGCATGGAACGATGGGAATGGTGTATGACAAAGAATGACAGTCACGCCCTCTCCATGTCTGATAGAATTGTAGTCCGGGTTTAATAAATCGGACTGACCCGCTATTCTCAAGGTAAGTAAATTATCATTAGTGAGAGTTGCCTTCAGATTGTCTCCTCTTTACCAGGCTGCCAGATCTGTGTATTTAAGCCCCAAGGGTTTTCTCTGCCTTCACTATATTGTGTGTATCAAACTTGTCTTAGCAGCAAAAGGCCCCTGTAGAGCTCTTCAGAGGAGCAAGTGCTGCGGGACAGAGCTGTGACGTCAACAGTTAAAACCTATGAGGCTTTAAATGGGATTTGTAGGAAAAAATGGTTCCTAATTGAAGCAAAATGGCTCTGTCTGGGCGTCCCTGATCACTGGTGTCGCCAGCATTCCCTGGGGTCTAGAGTCCACAGCTCTGCTGCTAATCTAGTGCTAGGGTTCTTTGGATCACAGAGACCCCAGACACAATCAGGCCCGGCAGTGCCAGGTACTGCACACACCCAGAGACACACCCCGCAGGAGCCAGGCTTGGAGACTTGCCCAAGGTCACCAAGCAGGTCAGTGACAGAGCCAGGAATAGAAGCCAGGGCTCCTGACTCGAGGCCAGGGTCATGTCCCCATGGAAGGTTTCAATGACCCCAGCCCTGCAGCAGCTCCCTGCGGTTCTGGGTTTATCCCCCAGCCCTCCTCCCCTCTCACCTTGTCTGGGCACAGGGACAGGTTCAGGAGGCCTTTGAGCGCCAGCCAGCGCACCACAGTGTTGGGGTCTCTCAGCTGCCCACTCAACTGATCCAGGATGGCGTCTTCCTGCTTATTGCCAAGGTCAGGGCACTGGAGGAGCTAACACACCAACAGCGAAACAAGCTAGAGAACGGGGCTGGACCCTCACGACTCATCTCTGCCAAGGGGCCCTTAGCTCCACCTGCCACGGGCACAGCATGCGCTGTACTCCGGGCACTGCGATTGGTCACCGTGTGTGCCCCACTGAAACGCTGCTAGCGCAACGGGCCCTCGAGGCTCCAGCCGA
Source organism: Chrysemys picta bellii (assembly GCF_011386835.1). Lineage (NCBI taxonomy): Eukaryota > Metazoa > Chordata > Testudines > Emydidae > Chrysemys > Chrysemys picta. Next base: position 131,937 of record NW_027052785.1, on the reverse strand, counting down.
GATCAAGGCCTACCCTGCTCCCTCACTAAGGCTCAGCTGCATGCGGAGCAGGGAGGGAGGGGGCTGCAGCCTTGTGTTCCAAAGGGCCGCCCGGTCTACGGGGGGCAGGTGAATTGGCCGTGGATGGGCCCGGCCTGCGCATGGCATACGGACGTCAGAGGGGGCTTGAGGGCCGAGGTCACACAAGGGACCATTCTATGGAGCTGAGCCTTGGGGAACAAGAGACACCCGACCCTGGGCTTTGCTCCAGCCCCGCAACACCAGCTGGGGCCGGTAACAATGTCCAGAGTCAGTGACTCCACCCCTAGGGCTTTAGGAGCTTTCCCTGCCCCTGGTCACCCACCCACCCCCAGAGCCACCTACCCCTCTCCTGGCCATAGGCATGGGCGGCGAGTTCTATGGGCCCTCGGTGCCTGGGCACCATGGGCCTCGGCCCCGCCTTCTGCCCCCACGTCTCCTGGGCCATTTAAAAGAGCCTGGGGCCCCCACTCACCACCCGCAGTGCAGCGGAGCTGAGTGGCTTCCTGCCTGCTTGCTCCACATGGCTGCCGGCCCCTCCCTGCGGCCCCTGAGTGGGGTGGGTCTGTTTCCCACTGTCATGGAGTGTGGGGGAGTCAGGGCCCCGCACCCCCCACTTCCTGTGATTCACCATGACTCTCACCAGCCAGTAAAACAGAAGGTTTATTAGATGACAGGAACACAGTCCCAAGCAGGGCTTGGAAGTACAACCAGGACCCCTTCAGCCAGGTCCCTCTGGGGGGCAAGGATCTTAGACCCCAGACTTGGGGTTCCCTGCCTCTTCCCACCCAGCCCAAAACTGAAACCAAAACCCCTCCTGCAGGCTCTCTCCTCCTCCTTCTCTCCCCCTCTCCCTTTGTCCAGTTTCCAGGGAAAAGGTGTCGACTTGCCCCACCCCCCTTCCTGGCTCAGGTTAACAGGCTCAGGTACTGTCCCTCACCTAAAGTCATCCCCTGCTCTCCCATCCCCCATGCAGACAGTCCAGTAAAACTAACCGACATACCCAGGTCAATCCACCCCGCTCCCTACTGCGTCACACCCACCCCAAGCGCCCTTGCAGCCAGTAGGAGGCCGCGGGCAGCGCCTGCGGGTAGCAGCACACGGAGGCCCCCAGGCCCGCCCTGCCTAGGAGCCCCAGGTAAGCGCCACACCCTCCCAACTCCTCCCAGAGCCTGCACCCCCACCCCTTTCCCACACCACACTCCGGCCCCCAAACTCCCTCCCAGAGCCTGTACCCCCTCCCTCTACACCCCCTCCTGCCCCCAAACTCCTCCCAGAGCCTGCACCCCTCACCCCTTCCTGCACCCCCACCTTCTGCCCCAGCCTGGAGCCTGCACCCAGCACCCAAACTCCATCCCAGAGCCTGCACCGCAGACCCCTTCCCCCCCCAAACTCCCTCCCAGAGCCCAACCTCTCACCCCTCCTGCACCCCAATCCCCTACCCCAGCCCAGTGCCTGTACCCCAGACCTCCTCCCCCCGCCCAAACTCCCTCCCAGAGACTTAGGCAGGTGGGGGGCAGAGTTTGGAGGGGCGGGTTCTGCTGGTCACCACCAAAATTTCTACAAACCTGCCACCCCTGGCCATAGGTCAGCTGCTGGGCTAGGGCTGTTCTCACGACCCTCACCCGCCAGTGAGGCTCACCTGAATGAAGAACGCCATGGCCGGGATGTACCGCCTATCATCCCTGCAGTTGAGGATGGCCATCAGCTCCTGGAAAATCCAGCAACGCTCCTGGAAACTGACCGAAACCATGGCCCTGGCATGGGAAACACAAACACCACATCATTGAGGTGGGCAAGGACTGGTTCTCCATTTACAAATCTAACCAGACCGGTGCCACAGGACAGGGGATCCCGGGTGACTAGTCACGTGCAGCTGGCATGGACTAGTTCCTGCTGGCTTAAAATGCCCAGCAGCCTAACTGCTAGAGACCCAGACCCTTAATCACTCTACAGGGAGCCCTTCCACGAGGCCAGCTCCGAGCACGCAGCGCTGGGGCTGTGTGACGAAGTGGGACCGTTCTTAATGTTTCCTCTGAATACTGTGTGGGTGCCTCAGTTTCCCCTATGCATTTCTTAAGTCTCCAGTGTGCATAAATGGCTGACAATCTGTCTCCTAGCAACAAATGGCCAGGGCCCTTCCCCCCTTGCAAGAGGATAGCTAAAGGTGAACAAAGATCAGGTGACCTCCTGGCCCAGGAAAGAGACAAAGGCCAGAAAGGAGGGGCTGGAGGGGGGTTTCAGTTGGGAGCTGGCTGGGGACGGGAAGTGAGTGCGGACGGAGTTGTCTGCCTCGCTGGGCCCCAGAATGGACCCGGCTGAGGGGTCCTGTTTGCTGTACCTACAAGCTCTGTTTTAGACTGTGTTCCTGTCATCTAATAAACCTCTGTTTTACCGGCTGGCTAAGAGTCACGTCTGACTGCGAAGTGGGGGTGCGTGCAGGATCCTCTGGCTTCCTCAGGACCCCACCTGGGGGGACTTGCTGTGGGAAGCGCACGGAGGGGCATATGCTGAATGCTCCAAGGAGAGACCCAGGAAGGTGAAGCCGTGTGAGCTTCTTGCCCTGAAGACAGTCTGCTCCGAGGGAGAGGAGGCTCCCCAAAGTCCTGACTGGCTTTGTGGGGAGCAGTTCCAGAGCATTGCCCGGGGACTCCATGATAGGCTGCAAGAGAACTGCAGACAAAGAAGGGCGTCGGTGGGCTCGGTGGCCTTTCTCATGTGCCCAGATATTGGGTGATGAGAGACAGAAGGTGGGTTAGGGAAAATCTTAGATTGGTCTAAGACAAGTGTTAGAGCTTTCTGTGTTAGCTTCTCTCTCTCACACACAGATGCTGGGCCAGCCAAAGATATTCCCTCCCCCACCTTGTCTCTCTCATGTGCTGGGCCTGACAGGGCTACACCAACGCTGCAGACAGACATGACGGAGGCTATCTTTGCCCAGCCACGCCTGCCAGAGCTACGCAGGAAGCGGTTTACGCCAGGCAGCGCAGGGTGGAGAAGTAGCCGACTGACCCCCTCGGCCAACGGCACAGAGGCTGTGGCCTCTTCCACGCAGGCGATTGGGAGCCGCGTCTCACCCAGCGGGGAAGGCGATGTGGCCGTGTCCTGGGCCCAGGGACGGGAGATGCTACTGCGGTCAGTTCTGGGCAGCAGCCCCAGGGACAAGACACTCACCGGGCAAGCAGCAAGACGCCTTTGTGGTGCATGTCGGTGTTCATGAGCATGCCCCAGCCACCCTGCTTGTGGATGAACGTGGTCTGGTCCCTGTAGCCAGCACATTGGAGCAAGGCTTGCATGGCATCCACCGCACACCTGCATGCAGAGCGAGCCTCTTGTTACTGAGTGAGCCCAGGCCAGGCTCTGCCGCGTGCCTGCGGGCGACAGTTCAGAACCGAGGCGGGATGTCGGGCTGGTGGTACCTGACAGGGCTGAGGGATGCGGGCGTGTCCCCCTGGTTATGCACCCTCTCGTTATGCATGGACAGCTCCACCGTGTATGTGATCCGGAATAGCAGGGCGATGGAGAGCTGAGGGAAGAGCTCCTTCACCTGCTGCCTGCAGGCCTGCTCCTTGAAGATCTCGTACAGGGCTCTGGTGGCCTGCAGCCAAGAACAGGAGACAGATGTCACTGCAGGGCCTTCGCCCTTCCCACGCTCCCCCGAGGCACCTAGAGAGGAGGGGTGGGCTGGGGGCTAAGGCCTGGGATGCTGGATTCAATTCCTAGCCTGTGTGGCCTTGGCTAGAACCACAGAAGGGACTTCGGCTCAGCGTTGCCATGCCTAGCTTCATGTGCCCTACTGCCCAGTGGACTCACAGCCCTGAGTTAAGTGCCCAGGCTCCATATACGCTCCAGAGGGAGAGTCAGTTGGGCCAATTGTTAAAGAGGGTAAACGGGATGGCCTGGGTAATTTCAGGCCTGTCAGCCTGACATCGATCCCAGGCAAGATAATGGAGCGGCTGGTACAAGATTAAATTAATAAAGAATTAAAGAAGATAATTTAATTAATGCAAATCAACATGGGTGTATGGAAAATATTTCCCGCCAAGATAATTGTGATCTGTTTTTCGATGAGATTACAAGTTTGGTAGAGAAAGGAAATAGCATCGGCATAATGTATGTAGACTTCTGTAAGGCGCTTGAGTTGGCGCCGCACTCCAGTTTGATCGGAATCCTAGAAGGATACAAAAGTAACGTGGCACACATGAATTGGTTATAAACTGGCTGACAGGTCTCAAAATGTAATTGTAAACTGGGAATCAGCATTGCACTGGTGTGTTTCCAGTGTGGTCCCCGCAGGGATCGGGTCTTGGCCCTACGCGATTTAACATTTTTATCAATGACCTGGAAGAAAACATAAAATCATCACTGATAAAATTTGCAGATGACACAAGAATTGGGTGAGTGGTAAATAATGAAGAGGACAAGTCACTGATACAGAGCGATCTGAATCGCTTGATAAACTGGGGGGCAATCAAACAGTATGTGTTTTACTATGGCTCATTGTAAATGAATACATCTAGGAACAGGACGGGGAATTCTCTCCTGGGAAGCAGAGACTCTGAAAAGGACCTGGGAGTCCTGGTGGATAATCAGCTGAACAGGAGCTCCCAGTGTGGCGCTGTGGCCAAAAGAGCTCATGTGATCCTGGGATAAATAAACAGAAGAATCTCGAGTGGGAGTATCTGGCACTGGTGTGACCCACTGCTGGGATCCTGGGTCCTGTTCCAGTGCCCACAATGCAAGAAGAATGTTGATAAATTGCAGAGGGTTCAGAGAAGAGTCGTGAGAATGATTAAAGGATTAGAAACCATGTCTTATAGTGATAGGGTGACCAGACAGCAAGTGTGAAAAATCAGGACGGGGGTTGGGGGGTAATAGGAGCCTATATAAGAAAAAGACCCTAAAATCAGGACTGTCCCTATAAAATCTGGTCACCCTACACAGTGAGAGACTCAAGAAGCTCGATCTATTCAGCTTAACAAAGAGAAGGTTGAGGGATGACTTGATTACTGTCTATAGGTATTTCCCTGGGGAACAAATATTTAGTCATTGGCTTTTCAGTCTAGCAGAGAAAGGTCTAACATGATCCAGTGGCTGGAAGTTGAAGGTAGATATTCAGATTGGAAATAAGGCATACACATCACAGTGAGAGTAATTAATCATTGGAACAATTTACCCAGGGTGGTGATAGATTCTCCATCACTGACCATTTTTGAACCACGATGGGATGTTTTTCTTCAAAGACCTGCTCTAGGAATGATCTGGGGGCAGTTCTCTGGCCTGTGTCATGCATGGGGATCTGACTAGATGATCACAGAGGTCCCTTGTGGCCTTGAAATCTATGAAGCTAAGAGTGGGGAGCTGCCTAAACCAGCCAATAGGAAATGCTGAGGAGAGGGGTGTGGCCTAAGCCCCACCCCCAAAGGGAATTCGGTATCTAGCTCTACTTGGGAACACTTAAATAGTCATTGGAGCAGAGTTTAGACCCCGGGTCTCCCAGTTGGGTGCCCTAACCACTCGGCTAGAGACAGTGGTATAGTCCAAAATCTGAAGGTACTGGAATGCCACTAAAATACTGATTTTCATAAACATGAATTATACAAATTCACATTTTATTTGTCTACTGAATTTCTGGTACAGTAATACTTGGCTAAACCAGGCATGGCTGGAGACAGGCTGGCTGTCCAAAATAACAAGGTATTGGATTTTCTTTTTTTTAATTGTATACACCAGGGGTTGGCAACGTTTGGCACAGGGCTCGCCAGGGTAAGCACCCTGGCAGGCCAGGGAAGTTTATTTACCTGCTGACGCGGCAGGTTCAGCCGATTGCGGCCCCCACTTGCCGCAGTTCGCCGTCCCGGGCCAATGGGGGCGGCGAGAAACCGCGGCCAGCACATCCCTCGCCCGCGCCGCGTCAGCAGATAAATAAACTGGCCCGGCCCGCCAGGGTGCTTACCCTGGCGAGCCACGTGCCAAACGTTGCCGACCCCTGGTATACACGCGCGCACACACACACACACACACACACACACCCCTATAGTAGCTATTCAATTCATTTTAACTGTTGAAATCATTGTGCTGAAATGCCATTAATGTGTACACAGCACACTATGTAAAAGATATAAATCTAGACAGTACAGTGATAAAAACCCAATGAATGCGTAGCACGTTTTCTTTTTACTTTAGCCTACAGGCTAATGAAAATACAAAATAAATCATGCTGCTGCACTATAGACATTACTCTAGCAGGCGGAAATAATAAAAGTTTATTTTCAATTGAAACTAGCTAGTAGGTTACACAAGTAACACAAAATACATCAAGGCATAACAGGGGCTGTAGTAGCAAAGGCCTGCTGTAATGCATTTATCTAATTTCTACAAGTCTTTCCACAAAGTGTCTTTCTCCATCTTGTAATTTATGTGTCTGTGAATCAGAGGGAGAACAAGGATGTCTGAGCCAAGTTCTGGCACAGCTGAGAGGATGCCACATGGAAAATGAAGGGCCACGTAGCTTGCTAAACATGAGCAATGACATATGCGGAATAAGCCGCTTGCTACATTTGCCATTCACAATCATAGTCATGTGGCTAAATCCACGCTCACACTCAGCCGTGCTGCATGAAATCACACGCGTGGAACTGCACAGAGGTTTCAGCTGAGCTGGCACTTCTGACCAGTATAGTCAAGAAAGCCACGCTAGGCATTGACTATTCCTGTCACTGGTAGACCAAATCGGTTGCACAGCTGCCCTACCTCCTTTTCACTTTATCTAAGAATAATGGGTCACTACAAAAAAGTAATTTTCCCTCTGCTGATACTCACACCTTCTTCTTGTTCTTTCTTGGTTTCAGGTGACGGGCAGTAAAGCGTATACAGTTTGTCAAAGAATTCCAAGTGATTTACAGCTCTTACTTCACTTAACGTTTCAGCAGCTGCCAAATCCAACCTGTGATTCACACACTACCTCGCTAGAACATTTGGGTACTTCTTCACAATACAGCTTGCTACGCCAGAGTTCTTCCGAAGCATAACACTAGCACCACCACTCGCAAATACTACAAGAGTAATTGTAATCAGAATTCGATTTATTGAGGCATTTCAGCTCACAATCTACAGTGCCTGAAGCCGTCTGACGTGGAAGTGCAATCAGATCAAGAAACATGAAGTGAGGATAATCATCCTTCAAAGTGTCACATTTTAAATAGATTCTAACTGTTGATTCATTGCTCAGAGTAGTTGATTCATCAACAGACATGGCTATCTTTCCATCACTCTCCGGCATCTGAGCGCACATTCGTCATTTGCAAGGCTTTCGGTGCATTGCAGATGAGATAGGGTCTAGCATGTCTGTAGCACTGAATTGTGACAGACCGATACCAATATCTACACCAAGCAGTATGTGGAATTCAGTTAAATCGGGATGATCAGAGTAGGGTCTGCCATGTTTAGCAATGTAATATGCCATTCGCTTTACCTGCACAGTTGTGTCAAGTTCTGATTTTGTCATGTTAACCACTTCATCTTCAAAAGTTGAGGTTTCTGCTTCTGTTGAAAGCTGTAAAGCTACCTGCAGTTGAATCTTTGTGTTCCTTTATCTTCATTGGCAGAGATGTTAATCTGGACTTTCAGCTAGGTCCATAAGGAGAAACAGAAAACTACCACCACCCTACTGCTATGGAGAGACCCTGATGAAACTTTGCTACCGTTAAGGCATCCAAGCTTACCATCATGGCAGGACAACCAAGGATAATCCCTCTTCTTCAGCATCCACTAACCAGAATTCATGCCAGCTGGTCTTTGGCTGTTGAAGGGTAATCTTCACAGTTCGTTCTCACTGCAATAGCCACCTCAGTGAACTCCATTACAGGAAGAGCTCTGTTTTTGTGTTTGTGTCTGCAGTCGATGCACGGCTGCTACTGTCTTCGTCAGCACCTTTAGCCTTCTCAAAGAAGTAGTTAGGAAGAGAAGAATTTCCTAATGCTCTTTTCACTGCATCAGAGGACTGCTGGCTGTAACAGACAGTTGTGCCGGAGATGTGAATCATGTCATTTAGCTTGCCTACTATGTGTGTTCTGGCTCAATTACAATATTGTTGTCTGGTGATGTTTCACATCTTTATTAATGACCTGGATGTAGATAGAGAGAGCAAACTGGTCAAGTTTGCAGATGACACAAAGCTAGGAGGAGTCACCAATACTTTAGAGGAAAGAGCTAAAATTATGAGGGATCATGGTAAATTGGAGGACCGGGCTATAGACAACAAAATGAAATTCACCAAAGACAAATGTGAGGTGCTACATTTAGAGAAGAAAAATCAAATGCACAGATACAGAATGGGGGATAACCAGCTTGGCCGTGGCACTTCTGAGAAGGATCTGGGAGCTGTGGTCGATCACAACCTCAGCATGAGTCAGCAATGCGATGCTGTTGCAAAAAAAGCAAATGCAATTTTAGGTTGCATTAACAGAGGTATAGCATGCAAGTTATGGGAGGCGATAGTACCGCTCTATTCAGCACTGGTTAGGCCTCAGCTGGAGGACAGTGTCCAGTTTTGGTCACCAATGTCTAGAAAGGATGTGGAGATACTATAATGGATCCAGAGGCGAGTAACAAATATGATCAGAGGGATGGAACACAAGCCATACGAGCAAAGGCTGAAGGAACTGGCTATGTTTAGTTTGGAAAAGAGGAGATTAAGGGGGGACTTGACAACGGTCTTCAGATACTTGGAAGGCTGCCATAAAAAAAAGATGGAGAAAAGTTGTTCTCTCTTTCCACAGAGGGCAGGACAAGAGGCGATGGGGTCAAACTACAGCACAGCAGATGTAGATTAAACCTCAGGAAAAGCTTCCTAACGGTAAGAAGAGTAGGACGATGGGACAGACGCCTAGGGAGCTTGTGGAAACTCCTTCGCTGGAGGTTTTCAGAAGGAGGCTGGAGCCATCTGTCTGGGGTGGGTTAGACACAACAAGTCCTGCCTCGTGGCAGGGGGCTGGACGAGCTGACCCCGCGATCCCTTCTCACCCTTTGTTTCTAGGAGTGCTGCTGAATAGCACCAGGAGAGCGTTTCGGCGTGTTCCGGCTCGACTATAGCACTGGCTAGAGTCACGCTCTCTCTCTTCGGCCCAATGACTATACCCAGTGGGAGACTGAGAGACACCCTCAGGCAGTGATGGGGACACACGGCGCTCCTTCCCTTGCTGCAGGGGCTGATACTTACACGGCGCTCCTTCCCTTGCTGCAGGGGCTGATACTTACAGCCAAGGGGGCCTCTCTCTGAGAGACATGATGGTGGTGCAGCGGCTGCTCCTGCAGCGTGTTGAGCAGCTCCTTTAGGACCTTTCCTGTGGTGTGGCAGTGGGATGTCAGCATCCGCCACATCTCCGCAGCAACGCTACAAAGGGAGAGAGCCAACGGCACTTGGTCAGAGCCCCGCCAGCCTCCTGCACCACGCCCCCCCCCCGGCACCGGCACCCTGCTGGGTCTCCTTGCACCAGCCAGCTCTTTGTTGCCCTCCCGCTGCTGCTGGTGCAGGCTGCCTGGGGACCGGGTCTGAGTGTCGGCCCCAGGGGAGGCTGAGGGATGCCATACAGGGTTTTACAGGCTGGCCTGTCTCCAGGGCAAGCCAGCCTGCAAAACCCTCCAGGAGAAGCAGCAGCTCTGCAGGGAGAAGGAGATCTCTGGAAGGTTCTGCACTCCCCTGTCCCTGGCAGCAGGACCAGTCTGGGGGACCCGGAGCGCAAGCGATGGCAGCCCCAGCCCCGTACCTGTCACATGACAGCGAGCAACCCAGCAGGGTTCTGACCACCTCCTCACTGTACTGGTTGCCCAGCACGAGAAGAGTTCTCAACACCTCCTTCCGGGACAGCGGCTCGCTGATGGAGTCCAGGTTCTTGTAAATGCTCATCACAGCTTCCGACACCTGGAAGGGAAATGAGGAGATGGGGGCCTCGGCTTCCTCGCACTGCTATTGATCTGGGGTGCCAGGGACCTGCTGCACCTGAAAGCCATCTGCCCTCCCAGATCCTCTTTGCCAGCCCCAGACCTAGAGCACAGGACCAGTTCCCAGCCTATTGATTCACAGACTGCAAGGCCACAAGCGGCCATGGTGATCACCTAGACCAGGGGTCTCAAACTCAAATGACCACAAGGGCCACATGAGGACTAGTACATTGGCCCGAGGGCCGCATTACTGCCACCTCCCCTCCGCCGCCCTCGGCCCCACCCCCACTCCACCCCTTCCATGAGGCCCCACCCCTGCCCCGCCTCTTCCCACCCCTTCCCTGCCCCCATTCCAACCCCTTCCCCGAAATCCCCACCCCAACTCCGCCCCCTCCCTGCCCCCAGGGGGGGCAGGAGGGGTGTGGGGTGTGGCAGGGGGTCAGGGCAGGGGATTGGGGTGCAAGAGGGGTGCAGCAGGGGGCTCAGGGCAGTGGATTGGGGTGCAGGAGGGGTGCAAGGTGCGTCAGGCGGCTCAGGGAAGGGCGTTGGGGTGCAGGAGGGGTGTGGGGTGCGACTAGGGTGACCAGACGTCCCGATTTTATCGGGACTGTCCCGATATTTCCTTGTTTGTCCCGCGTCCCGACCGACATGCGGTCGGGACACTGGACAAACAAGGAAATGCCCCGGAGCCTGGAAGTGCTCGCACCCCCCCCGCCCCGACTCCGCCCCCTCCTCCCCCGATTGGCTCCCTCCCCGAATCCCCGCCTCTTCCCCGGGCTCACCATTCCCCCTCCCTCCACAAGCGCTGGAGGGAGGCCTGGGAGACGCAGGGGAAGCGCGGGGCCGGGGTGAGTAACAGTCCGGCCTGGCCCCGAGCAGGCAGGACCCAGTTGGGTGGTTGGGAGAGGAGGGGGGCGACCCGCGGGGCCAGGCGGCGGCTGTTGTTGTTGTCCCCCAGGGCAGCGGGACACGGGAGCAGCCGCTGCTGCAGCTCCCACTGCCGCGGGGGAGGAAGCAGCTATGGCGCTCGGCGGCTGCGGCGCCTCCGAACCCCCCGAGCCGGGGCCTGCTGCAGGGACCCAGCAGCGCGTAGGCTGGGCCCAGCCCCTGGCCAGTCGCGTCTGGGCTGCTGCCCAGCTGGTGCTATCCCGCGGCGGCCCCGGGGCGGAGGCATCGGCAGCCCAGACCCGTTCGTTCCCCTGCGGGACGGGGGGGCTGGGGCCTGCTGCCCCCACTCCGGGGCCGCCGCGCGATAGCACCAGCTGGGCAGCAGCCCAGACGTGCCTGGCCAGGGGCTGGGCTGGGCGCAGCGTGCGCGCTGCTGGGTCCCCGCAGCAGGCCCCGGCTCGGGGGGTTCGGGGGCACCAGAGCTGCAGCCGCCGAGCGCCATGGCCGCTTCCTGCCCCCGCGGCAGTGGGAGCTGCAGCAGCGGCTGCTCCCGAGTCCCGCTGGCCGGGGGTGAGAACAGCCGCCGCCTGGCCCCGCGGGCCGCCCCCCTCCTCGCCCTACCACCCAACTGAGTCCTGCCTGCAAGGGACCAGGCTGGACTCTTACTCACCCCGGCCCCGCGCTTCCCCTGAGTCTCCCGGGCCTCCCTCCAGCGCTTGCGGAGGAAGGGTGTTTTTTTTTTTGGCCCCGCCCCCCGCCCCGCGTCACCCCCCACCTCCCGCCGCGTCCCAATATTTGTCTTGGGTGATCTGGTCACCCTACCTCAGGCAGGGGCTGAGCAGACAACCGGGAGTTCGGGGCTCAGGCCCCCTGGTGCAGGGGCTGAGCCGTCAACAGTTAATTCAGGGCTCAGGCCCTCTGGTGCAGGGACTGAGCCGACAGCAGTCAGTTCCAGGCTCAGGCCCTCTGGTGCAGGGGCGGAGCCGACAACAGTGAATTCAGGGCTCAGACCCTCTGGTGCAGGGGCTGAGCAGACAGCAGTTAGATCAAGCCTCAGGCCCTCTGGTGCAGGGGCTGAGCAAGCAACAGGTAAGGCTCTGGCTGCCCTGCCCCGCCCCCGCGCTGCTCTGGGACCTATGTATTGCTGTTGCTTCAGGCACCGCCCCCAGCATCTCCTATTGGCCGGGAATGGGGAAATGCGGCCAATGGGAGCTGCTGGAGGCGGTGCCTGAAGCAACATCAACACACACAGCAATGTGCCCCCTCTTCCCCATGTTCCGGCCGCTTCCCGGCACGGCGCGGGGGCAGGGCAGGCAGGCAGGGAGTCTGCCCTGCCCCGGTGCGCGTCGGGCCGGAGCCGCTCTAGGTAAACGCTGGGGGAGGGCAGGAGCGGGGGCTGCGAGGGGCTCGCGGGCTGCAGAAAATTACCTCGCGAGCCGCATGTGGCCCATGCGCCGCGTGTTTGAGATCCCTGACCTCGACTGACCCCCTCTCCCCCCCGCATTGCACAAGCCAGAGACCTGCCCCCCAATAACACCTAGAGTCTCCCATTGATGGGCTCCCCCAGCAGGGTGTTCTCACTGCAGCTCTTACCCTCTCCAACCTTGGGCCGGGGACCATCAGGATCTCATGCAGCATGTGCCTGGCCACCACCGAGTCATGGATGCTGGTGTCTCTCATGCTATCAATAGCAGTGCAGAGGAAGTCCATGCGCTCGGATCCGTTGAGGTACTTCCCAAACATCTGAAACAAACCCGCCAGTGAAACCACTTTTGCTGCCCAGCGCGGTTCCAGTCAGTGGCCGAGCAGCCAGGACTGGCCCAGCCAGGAGTGCAGGCAAACCCCACTCTGCCGGGACAGGGCTGGGTTACTGCACCTGGGCAGCACAGTATCCAGTCAGCAATCAGGAACTGCCGTGCATGGCAGAGGCCAGCCGGGCAGTGCACGGGGGCACAATACTGCACAGCACGGATACACTCTCTAGTTCTCAGCAGGGGCTGGCGCTGGTGCACAGATGCAATGATGCCTTTTGTTGCATTAATCTCTGGGGAAGCTCCCACCACGCCTGACAAGGAGCTGGGATCAGGTTTGGATGAGCCCCAGTGCATCTTGGGATGTGGCATGTAGGGAGGCATATTGGGCTGCATTAGTAGAAGCATTGCCAGCAGATTGAGGGAAGTGATTATTCCCCTCTATTCGGCACTGGTGAGTTCACATCCGGAGTATTGCATCCAGTTTTGGGGCCCCCACAAGAGAAAGGATGTGGACAAATCAGAGAGAGTCCAGCAGAGGGCAACGAAAATGATTAGGGGCCTGGGGCACATGACTTATGAGGAGAGACTGAGGGAACTGGGCTTATTTAGTCTGCAGAAGAGAAGAGTGAGGTGGCATTTGACAGCAGCCTTCAACTACTTGCAGGGGGTGGGGGGTTCTAAAGAGGATGGAGCTAGGCTGTTCTCAGTGGTGGCAGATGAGAGAACAAGGAGCAATGGTCTCAAGTTGCAGTGGGGAAGGTCTAGGTTGGATATTAGGAAAAACGATTTCACTAGGAGGGGGGTGAAGCACTGGAATGGGTTATCTGGGGAGGTGGTGGAATCTCCATCCTTAGAGGTTTTTAAGGCCCGGCTTGACAAAGACCTGGCTGTGATGATTTAGTTGGGGTTGGTCCTGCTTTGAGCAGGGCGTTGGATTAGATGATCTCCTGAGGTCTATGATTCTATGAGGTGGAGTGGGCCATAGGCAGGGCTCTGGCCCAGATGAATGGGCTCAGTCACACGCCTGGGTCTGTCCCTTCCCCCGACTCCTAGGGTGTTAATTTCTAACTCCTGATAACTCTGCGCACAACAATCCCATGAAGCACTGACTGTACTTACCCATGTGATATCGCTGGTGTTGGTGAACAAGGTGTCCCAGGAGCCATACAGGGTTTGCCTGTCCTCGAGGAGCTGCCGATACTCTTCACTGTTCGCCAGTGTCATAGCTATAAAGGGAAGGGTGTAACAGCTGTCCTGTGTACAGTACTATAAAATCCCTCCTGGCCAGAGCCCCCAAAATCCTTTTCCCTGTAAAGGGTTAAGAAGCTCAGGTAACCTGGCTGGCATCTGACCCAAAGGACCAATAAGGGGACAAGATACTTTCAAATCTTGGCGGGGGGGAAGGCTTTTGTTTGTGCTCTTTGTTTGGGAGTTCGTTCACTCTTGGGACTGAGAGGGACCAGACATCAATCCAGGTTCTCCCCATCTTTCTAAACAAGTCTCTCATATTTCAAACTTGTAAGTAAAAAGCCAGGCAAGGCGTCTTAGTTTTACTTTGTTTTCTCAACTTGTAAATGTACCTTTTACTAGAGTGTTTATCTTTGTTGCTATGCTTTGAACCTGAGGCTAGAGGGAGGTCCTCTGAGCTCTTTAAGTTTGATTACCCTGTAAAGTTATTTTCCATACTGATTTTACAGAGATGATTTTTACCTTTTTTCTTTAATTAAAAGCCTTCTTTTTAAGAACCTGATTGATTTTTCCTTGTTTTAAGATCCAAGGGGTTTGGATCTTGATCCACCAGGAGTTGGTGGGAGGAAGGAGGAGAATGGTTAATTTCTCCTTGTTTTAAGATCCAAGGGGTTTAGATCTGTATTCACCAGGGAATTGGTGAAGGTCTCTCAAGGCTATCAAGGGAAGGGAATTAGCTTTGGGATGGTGGCAGCGGACCAGACCTAAGCTGGTAGTTAAGCTTAGAAGTTTTCCTGCAGGCCCCCACATTTGTACCCTAAAGTTCAGAGTGGGGAAGCAGCCTTGACAGCCACCATCATTGAGGCTGAACCAGGGAGGGGAAACAGACAGCAGGCAATATAAATCAGATGTTCGGTTAGCAAACGGGAGTTTTGCAAGAAAGTTTAGAGAGGGTGTGTGAGAGACAAGTACATCTAACAATCATACTGTAAACTCAGGCCAATAACCCCCGCCCCAAACCCAAAACTAAACAAACTAACCCCCCTGGAAGAGTAAAAATAAACCAGGCAGAAGGGCAGCAGCAGCATGGGGCTCGCCAGTTGATTGCACTGAATGCAGCATGTATGATTACCAGCCGTATGGGCAGGTAGCATATGTGGGCATTTGGCCCAAGGAGCTACTGGCCCTCGGAGACCAGGAGGCCAGAGGGGCTGAACTGGTGGAGCCAAGGGAGACAGCGAGGTACATAGAGGAGACTTTTAGGGACACAGTAGAGTGGTCCCACCCCCAGTCTGACAGCCTCTGTGCTGCTGAGGAGGGTGAAAGTTTCGGGGAAGGAGAACATCGAGCTAGAGCAGAGGGAGACGATCCCATAGTTGGGACCCACCTTCCAGATGAAGTCATGATGTCCTCTCAAATTGAGGTAGGAACCCCAGTTACAAAGAAAAGCCTGGTAATAATAATGGGGGATTCAATCAATAGACATATAAGCAGTTTGGTTTGTGATGGCTGGGAGAACCACATGGTAAATTGCCTGCCTGTTGCAAAGGTTGAAGCTCTCACGAGACATCCAGACAGACTTATGTGCCCTGTGGTATGTAACCTAGCGTTTAAATCAGCCTCTGTATGAGATAGCTAACGTGACAGTGAATTTTAAAAAAGTCTCCAGATGTGATCCCTGGTAAGCCTGACTTCAGTACCAGGCAAATTGTTGAAACTATAGGAAAGAACAGAATTATCAGACACGTCGGTGAACACAATTTGTTGGGGCAGAGTCAACATGGCTTTTGTAAAAGGAAATCATGCTTCACCAATCTACTAGAATTCTTTGAAGGGGTCAACAAGAATGTGGAGAAGGGTGATCCAGTGGATATAGTGTCCTTGGACTCCTTTGACAGGGTCCCTCACCAAAGGCTCTTAACCAAAGGAAGCTGTCATGGGATAAGAGGGAAGGTTCTCTCATGGGTCAGTGGTTAAAAGATAGGAAGCAAAGGACAGGAATAAATGGTCAGTTTTCACAGTGGAGAGAGGTAAATAGCAGGGTCCCCCCCAAGGATCTGTGTTGAGACCGGTGTAGTTCAACATATTCATAAATGATCCAGAAAAAGGGGTAACCAGTGAGGTGGCAAAATTTGCAGATGATACAAAATGACTCAAGATAGTTAAATCCAAAGCAGACTGCGAAGAGCTACAAAGGGAGTTCACAAAACTGGGGGACTGGGCAACAAAATGGCAGATTAAATTCAATGTTGATAAATGCAAAGTAATGCACATTGGAAATCATAATCCCAATTATATATACAAAATTATGGGGTTTAAATTACCACGCAAGAAAGAGATTTTGGAGTCATCGTAAATAGTTCTCTGAAAACATCCACTCAACGTGCAGTGGCAGTTAAAAAAGCAAACAGAATGTTGGGAACCATTAGGAAAGGGATAGATAATAAAACAGAAAAATATCATAATGTCTCTATATAAATCCATGGTGCGCCCACACCTTGAATACTGCGTGCAGTTCTGGTCGCCCCATCTCAAAACAGATATACCAGAACTGTAAAATGTGCAGAGAAGGGCGACAAAAATGATTAGGGGGATGGAACAGCTTCCATATCAGGAAGGATGAAAAAGACTGGGGGCAAGTCTACACTTCAAACAGTGTATCGCCTGTCGGAGAATAACAGAGTTCTCACTCTTTTGGTTGGGTACAGCACACGCCGTAGCTGCACTGGCGCTGTAGCATTTAAGTGAAGATGCTCCTATGCCAAAAAGCTCTTAATCCACCTCCCGGAGAGGCGCTAGCTAGGTCAGTGGGAGAGGTGCTCCTGCGACAGGGGTGTGGATTTTTCACACCCCTGAGCAATGTCGTTATAACAATATAGGTCTGTAGTATAGACCTGGGACCATTTAGTTTAGATAAGAGATGACTAACGGGGGATATGAGAGAGGTCTATAAAATCATGACTGGTGTGAAGAAAGTGAATAGGAAAGTGTTATTTACCCCTGCACATAACACGAAAACTACGGGTCACTTTATGAAATGAATAGGCAGCAAGCTAAAAACAAACAAAAGAAGGTATCTCTGCACACAATGCACAGGCAACCTGTGGAAATTGTTGCCGTGGGATGTTGTGAAGGCTAAAAGTATAATTGGGTTCAAGATAATCAGGGCATGCAAACCCATACTCTGCATGTCCCTAAACCTCTGACTACCAGAACCTGGGACTAGATGTCAGGGGATGGATCACTCAAAATTTCCCTGTTCAGTTCATTCCCTCTGAAGCATGAGGCACTGGCCACTATCAGAAGACACAATACTGGGCTAGATTAACCATTGGTCTGAGTCAGTATGTCCATTCTTATGTGAGTTATGAAGAGTAGAATATAGATAGGGGAAGCTAAAGACATCAGGGGAAACTCCATGGCTTGCAGGACTAAGGATAATAAGGAGGTTTTTTTTAAAAAGTGATTTAGGAACAAAAGAAATCTTAGCAGTGGTGTAGGCTCATTACTAGATGGAGACTGTTTAAAAGGTTGCAGAAAAGGCAGACGTGTTCAAGAAATATGTTTTCCGTGTTTGGAAACCCCATGTCAGTGTATTTAGGAAGGACAAGGGTCTCCAGGGCTCTTACATTTTAGCTGCAGCATGAAGGAGTAGAGGTGGTAAAATGCCTCCATAGACGATCGGCAGATCTCCTGCTCCGGATGGCACAGAGTGACACACCCCACCAGCTGGCCCAGGACTCTGAACTTCTCCGCTTCCTGATGGAGAGAGGGCGCAAAGGGAGTCACTCGCCCCTGCAGGCCTAGCGCAGCGTGTCCCCCTGGCATTGCCCTAGCAATGGGTTAGAACTGGGGGAGGCAAAGCCCAGTGCAGAGAGACTGGGGACAATGAGAGCAGGAGGAGCCGTGGGGCCCATCACCAGGGGCTGAGGAAAGCTCAGCAGGGACGGGGAAATCTGGTCAGCAAAGTCAGGAAACCTTGCTCCCGAGTGGGGACCCGGGTAACGAATGAACTAACGTCCAGTCTCCATCTCAAGGGCATGCGCCTAATCCCAGCCCCTTCTCCCATCCCCCGCCCTCCATTGACCTCAGGCCCAGGAGCTTGGGGTCACCTTGGACTCCTCTGCTCTGCATCCCGCCGCTCTCACTCCATCCTGGAGCCCTCCCTTCCTGCGCCATCCCCAGCCTGCCAGCTCTCTCCCGCCGGCTCTCTCCTGCAGCCTTGTCCTCTCATCTCCCCCTCCTGCCAGACCTTCCCTTGCCCCTCCTGCAGCACCTGCGCTGGCTCCCTGCTCTTCCCCACCTCGCACCAAACCCCTTGCCCTCCTCTCCAGGGGTCTGCACAGCCTCCCCACACCCACTCCCCAGTGCTCTGGCTCCTTTGGCCCCTCCCATCCCTTTCAGTGTGTCCCCTCCCGCCTCCCTCCTTCTGTTCTGCTGCCCCAGTCTCTGGGGGCACATCATCCAAACGCCCCCCTCCAGCTGCCGGAGGGGAGGCCCTGACACAGGGGGGATGGAGCAGCTGGAGCAGCTAAATGGCCCTGAGCACCCAGAGCAGGGGGCGTTCTTCTGACACCAAACTGGGAAGGGTTGCAAGCACTTTGGAGGACAGATTAGAATTCAAAATGAGCTTGCTAAATTGGAGAGTTGGTCTCAAGTCAACAAGATGAAATTCAGTCAAAACAAATGTGACGTAATGCACTTAGGAAGGAAAAATCAAATGCATAAAAACAAAGTGAGGGATAACCAGCTAGGTGGCAGTACTGCAGAAAAGGATCTGGGGGTTATCATGGGTCTCACACTGAATAGGAATCAACAGTGTGATGCTGTTGTGAAAAAGGGAAATGTCATTCTGAGGTGTATTAGCTTCTAGCACTGTGTCCAGTTCTGGGCACCACGCTTTAAGAAAGATGTGAACAAACTGGGGCCAGTCCAGAGGACAGCGACAAAAGTGATCAGCGGTTTAGAAAACCTGACCTGTGAAGAAAGGTTGAACAAACGGCATTTTCGTCTTGAGAAGACGGAGGGGGCACCTGGTAACAGTCTTCAAATACGTTAAGGGCTGTTATACAGAGGATGGTGACAAATTGTTCTCCATGTCCCCTGAAGGTAGGACAAGAAGTAATGGGCTTAATCTGCAGCAAGGGAGATTTACGTTAAATATTAGGAAAAAGTCTAAGGGTGGCTAAGCACTGGAACAGGTGACCTAGGGAAGTGGTGGACTCCCCATCACGGAGGTTTTAAAAAACAGGCTGGACAAACACTCATCAGGGACGGTCTAGGAATGCTTGGCCCTGCCTCAGTGCAGGGGGTGGAGTAGATGACCTCTTGAGATCCCTTCCAGCCCTGCACTTCTGTGTTCCCTCTTCCCAGGCTCTGGAATCGAGGAGACCGAATCTCTGTCAAGGACATTTCCCTCTTTTTGGAGCACAAACCACCCACAGAATCTACTTCCTGTGGCCCCAGAACTAGAACGTTGGGGGAATCTAGCTCTGGGCTCTGGCTAGGTTGGTGGGGCCCATGGTGAACACAAATGAATGCCAGGGTCAGATGGGGGCTCAGTGGAGAACACGGCAGATCCTGCACTCCTCCACCCCCAACCCGTGCAGACGTTTTTCAGATATAGTGGGGGCACTTGGCCCTCCAGCCCAAGAACCTTTGTATAGAACGTACTTTGAGAGCCAAAGGCACCGGGGGGGGGAGGGGAGGGGGGAATGTCCCATGCTTGGGATTAAATGGAGCCTTGGTCCCTGAGCCCCACCCCAGCTACAGGACTAGTCCCCTTCCTGCCCCCACGCCTCCAGACCTCCAAGATGTTCTCCACCACCAGAAGGTTGGGCTCCTGATCCTCACACACCAAGGCCTTCAGCATCTCATCCATGGCTCTCAGAGTCTGTGTGCAGAGCAGAGGAGATACCAGAGCAAGTGGCGTTACCCAGCCAGGCACTGAACCAATACCCTGGCATGTGACACCCCCCAGACCATGGCAGCCCCTGGTATTCCAGCTCACCCACTCACTTGTACCCACAGGGGACCTACTGCAAACTCCTCCTAGCAACAGGACGCCACCTGCCTTTGCTGTCCCCAGAAAGGCCACTGCATGCAGTCTAACCCACTGGAAGAGTCAGAAAGGACTGCACATTTGGAGGGGAGATTTCCAGCCAAGCTTCGGTTCCCCTGGCCTGTGTGCGTCTGAAGCAGCCGATCGCAGGCCTGTGCCCCCAGCCACACACTGGGGATGAATGTGCTTGTGAAGGGAGTGTCTGTTCCCCACTGATTGTTGGTGCATGTGAAGGAGAAATGCCTACTACTGCTACCTTATGAGGGAGTTACTCCTTTATCTGCAGCGGTGGGGCCTGTGCTTTGCTGCTGCAGGTCCTGAGCTGAAGTCCTGCCAAGGAGCTGTGATTATTACACTCATGTGCCAGTGCCAGGTTACCCAGGGGACAGGTACACGAGCGACCGGCAGGATTCCCACTCAGTTTGGGGCGGCTCTGCGTGGCCGGTTTGGGGCTTACCTTGGTGTAGAGAGCAGCCTCCACGCCCTGCATGGTCTCTGCTGGAGGCAGGGAGAAGACGCTGGAGAAGCAGGTGGCGAACAGGCTGGATTGTTCCAGGCTCTGCAGCGGTGGCTTCACTTTGCTAAGAGAAGAGACACGTGCGGATTGGAGGGCTGAGGCGGGACTGATGCGCTAATGTTGGCGTCAGGCTCCCAGGACATGGAAACACCTGAGGGGGCTCCAACTGGGGGGTGGCAGATGAGAACAGGTCAGGGGGCGGTGGAGGGAGCTAGTGCTGCCTTCTCTCAAGTCTCAACAGGCAGGGACTTAGTGTAGTCTGCAGCTGTCTGCTGTGACCCCACCAGGACTCACCAGCTGGGGCAGAGATTGATGCGCTTCGCTGAGAAACGACATCCCGCAAACGGCACGGACGGGAGACTAGAGCCTGCTGGCACCAAAGTGCCTCTGAACCAAGTGGCCACAGTGCAAAGGAGCCTGCCAGTCCTGTCCCGCTGGGGGCAAAGAGACCCTCCCACCAGAGCCATCTGCACTGCGGCTGCACAGTCCGGGCCAGCAGAGAGATGCTGCATCAGCCCGCAGCAGGGCAGAATCCAGGCAGGGATCCAAGCCCTGCCCCTTGCCCAGAGCTCTCAGCCTGCTGGACAGGGCACCCAGCTGTGTGCAGGGGGCAGGAAGGTGGGGACAGCCCAGACAGCATTAACCTCTTCACCCCCACTGCCAGAGCATGGCCCCAGCACATGCAATGAGGTGCCAGGTGACTACTTGTCCCCTGCAGGACAGAGCCGCGCCCCTCGTGGCAGGTGGCAGCCAGTGAGGAACAGCTACGCCCACTGCTGACGCAAATCACCCCCCTCCGCCCCAGCAGAGACGGGATCGTGGCCAATGCCGTCACCTGCCCCGCTGTCAGGAAGCCAGTGCCCAATGGGGAGAGTCGCTCCAGCGCCTGCCCTGCCTCCCGCTCCCATTCCTGGGGAACCTATTGAGCCAACAGCGAGAGCCCAGCTCCAGCCCGCAGCATCTGCCACCTCCGGACGCCTGTTGGGCAGGCTTCTGGGAAGCTCAGAGCAGGGCACCAGCGGCGCTGAGAGAGAGCCCCCCATGGCACAGGCAGTGCCACGTGCCAGGGCTCAGCCTGCCCAACTTCTCAGCCACAGGGGGTCGCTGAGCTGCCGGTGTGACGCAGCTGGCACAGCTGGCAGTGACTTCGGTTGCTCCGCTCCAGCAGCACCCAACTGCCCCTCTCCCCCCAGAGCCATCGCCTGCGGGGTCCCAGAGGGGACCAGTCCTAACCCCCTCACTCCCTCCCCCACATCTTCATAAGGCCACGTGGAGAGGTCGCCAGGCACCGAAGAATCCTCCACCATCTACCCACTGGTGCCAGCCCACATGCACCAGCACCATCATCTGGTGCCACGTGCCCGGCGGAATCAGAAGATGGGGGAGGAGCAGAGGGGGGAATGCCCTGGAGAACTGGCCATGCCAAGAGGCTGGCGTGTCTGGCTGCACACAGCACTGGCTGGGGCTGGGCCGGGCAGGCTGGGTACCTCAGCTCCATGATGGCGAGCATCGCTTGCTGACGCACCATGTTGGTCAGGGAGTCGACGGACTCATGATGAATCAGCTCCTGGGGAGACAATGTGGGGAAATGCCAGCCGGGCTCCAAGCTCCTGCAAGGCTCCGACTGGGGAGCAAAGCACAGGGCCTGCAACATGTGGGCTCGGCAGCCAGGTCGTCCTACTGCAGACTTGATGGTGTGCAGGGCTCCAACCGGGGAGCGCAGTGCAGGGCCTGTGGTCAGTGCCCCAGTGTCACGCGCCAGTGCACTGAAAGGCTCCATCAGCATTAGCACCCAGGGACACCACCTGAGATCAGGCCCCCTTGTGCCCGGTGCTGCACACACACAGTGAGAGCCAGGCCCTGCCCCAGAGAACTCACGAGCTAACTAGAAGAGACAAGGCATGGGAGGGAAACTGAGGCACAGAGGGGGAAGTGACTTGCCCAAAGTCTTACTGCAGAACTGGGAGTAGAACCCAGGTGTGCTGAGCCCCAGCTCACTGGACCACCCACCAGCCCACGCTGTCCCACGTTCAGGGAAGGGAGGTGATCTCTGGAAAGCTTTCTGCAGTGCTGGAAAGCAAAGACTTACCAAATCTACGGAGCAGATTTGTTGCTAGTTCCCTAGTGGGCACTGGCTGTGGAGTGTTGGGGCTCTAGGCAGGGAGACTGGCGTATACAGAGTGACCCGGTGACTTGGGAAGCTGGGTGCAAGGGAACAATCTACATTTCCATACAGTTATATGTTTAGGAACAAAGAATGCAGGCCACACTCACAGCATGGGGGGCTCTAACCTGGGAAGCGGTGACTCTGGAAAAGACTTAGCAGTCAGGGTAATCAGCTGCCCATGAGCTCCCAGTGCGACGCTGGGGCCAAAAGGGCTAATGCCATCCTGGGATGTAGAAACAGGGCAAACTCCAGTTGTTAGACAGGTTATTTTCCCTCTGTATTTGGCACTGGTGCAACCACTGCTGGGATCCTGTGTCCAGGTCCGGTGCCCACAATTCAAGGAGAATGTTGATAAATTGGAGAGGGGTCAGAGAAGAGCCACAAGAGTGATTGGAGGATTGGGAAACATGCCTTATAGTGAGAGACTCAAGGAGCTCAATTAGTTCAGCTGAACGAAGGGAAGGTTACAGGGTGACTTGATGACAGTCTGTAAGTACCTACACGGGGAGCAAATATTTGATAATGGGCTCTTCAGTCTAACAGACAAACGTCTAACACGATCCAATGATTGGCAGCTCAAGTTAGACAAATCTGCAGAGATCTCCAGGCCAATCACTAAACCCGCCAGATAACACAGCCCTAGTGTGTGTTTTACTCACCTTTATCTTCTCCAGTAGCAGGGCTTTGCTGATCATATTTATTTCTGGGCTCCTGGCCCCGATGGCTCTGCTGAGGCTGATGACTGAATTCAAAAATTTCATTTTCTGGGCCTCGTCCTACGCCCCGCAGAGATTAGACACAAACAGGAAGGTTAGCGTGGAAAGGAGCTGCCAGCGGGAGAGATGTTAGAAAGCTTCCCCCCAGTGCCGCTCAGGCTTTGATATGCCGAATGGCAGAAGGCCATTCATCTGGTAACAGGAGTGACTATCTGGGGAGGGCAGGGCAGCTCTGTGTGAAACCAGACTAGAGAGGGAGCAGAACTCACGGGGTAGGTGTCCCAAGAGGAACTGCAACATGGGGGCTAGGCAGCCAGACAGTGTTACTGGGGGCTTGACAGAGTGGGAGGAACAGCTGGGTGGGACACCCCAATATTCGCCACTGTCATGTCATTAGGAGATGTTTTGTACAACGTACGTATTGTAAGGTATCATTCTAAAAGTCTTTATCTGCTAGACAGTAATGTCTCATTGGATTGTATGTGCTATCGTTGTAGGTGAAGTTATGAAGTTCAGCTACGTCTGTGTTCCTGAAACACGTTGTGAGGTTCAAAACAGCCTTTCAGGTACAACAGTAAAAACGCCAAACAATGGCTTATTGAGGAAATGCACATAAGCAGCAGGGTTACCCCAGGAACTGTCCACAATAGAAACCTCTCCGAGAGAACGCTACACAATGGGAACTGTTGGACCCAGGTCACAGCAAAAGAGTTTTCCAGCGGGTGGGAAGAGGAGATAAAAGGGGAACAATGACATCAGAGGGACCTCACGCTCCCTGCAATAAGACACCTGGAAATACCTGAGGGACAAAGATTGAACTATGAGAAGTGATGGTCCCAGGCTGGAGAGAGATTCCTAGCCTGTGTAAGAAAACCTGGGAAATCCAAGCTGCAAAGCCAAGGCAGCTTGTGCCTTAAGACTCTGCCCACCTGTTTATCACTCAGGGTGAGAATTTGCTCATGTAGAGCCTATCTATCCAGTGTGGAAAGCTTAGTTTGCGTGTTGTGTTTATTTACTAATGCAATCTGCTTTGTACCGTTTGCTATCTCTTATAACCACTTACAATCTACCTCTTGTAGTTAATAATCTTATTGCTTGTTTATACCATAACCCAGTTTGTGCAATTAGTAACTGGGGGGAGGGGCAAAGAGTTGTGCATATCTCTCTCCAAATGGAGGGCGGGGGCGAATTTCATAAAACCTTTGGGTCTGTGCTCCAAAGGAGGTGGGCACCAGAGTACTGGGACAAGCCCTTTCACCTGAGTCTTCCCAGAGCTGATCTCAGTGTCTGTGTCTTTCTGCAGCTGGGCGTGGCCATGCCTGAGTGTATGGCTGGAAGAGGCTTGTGAGCCTAGCCCAGCAAGACAAGATAAAGGGGGCCCAGGCTGGCAGAACAGGTGGGCTCGGTGGTATCCCGGTACAACAGGTGGCTCCTCAAAGGGGGGCAACCCGTCACACTAGGGACTGACCAAATCCAGTGGGCACAAGTCCACAAGGGGCTGGAAATTGAAGCTAGACAAATTCAGACTGGAAATGTACGTTTTTAATAGAGAAAGTAATAGACCATTGGAACAACTGAGCAAGGGGCATGGTGGGTGACCTTTTGTAACTCAAGACGGGACTTTTTAAAATGCTGTAGTTTAAACAGGAATTATTTGGGAGCAGTCCCTGGCCTGTGTTATACAGGAGGTCACAGTGGTTCTGTCTGGCCTTAGAATCCATGCATCATCTGGAGAAGGGCAGATGTGCATGTGGACAGGGCACTAGCTGACAGGTCAGAGGAGGGCTCTTGGTACCTGTTCATTGCCCTTCAGAAAGGCGTCTATGCAGTCCAGGGCCTCTTTCTCCTTCCAGTCTGGCCCCTTAAAACAGGAGGTGCTACATGGGCATGGTGAATCTGATCAAAGACAGAGCAGTGGTAATACCTGGGTCTGCCAAGCTGCAGTCTGGGTGACAGAGATCTTAGAGAAAACCCTTGCCCCCACTCCCGCCCCAGCAGGGGAGCAGCCCCGATGCACGGCAGGGTCTGGCACAGCGATCCCTGGCTTCCCCACCTCTTTGCTGCCCAGCCCAGCAAAGACCCAGTCGGAGCCCTGGTTCCCAGCGGCCACCCCACTTCCCCGCCCAGCATGCAGGCTCAGTCGGGGATTTGGGGAACGCCACACCTGGAAGGAGGGACGATGTCAGGCCATGAGGGGTGTCCCCACTCTCCGGGCCATTGCTGGAGGGGGCAGAGGGACTGGGAGTGAATCGGTCTGGTCCTTGCGGCAGGAGAGGGAACAGCTGCCCAGTCTGCATGGGATATGGGGACCCAGGGCCTGCCCGTTCTGCTTGTTCTGACTGCCTCTCCTGCCACCAACAGCCAGCCAGAGCCACTGGGTGTAACCTGGGCAGGCACTGGGCTCCCATCGTCAACACTCCCCCCAAATGCCCTGTGCTGCGACATGCGACAAAGGAGCCAGCAGATGGGGCTGCAACATCAGGGAGCAACTTATGCTCTGGCCGGCGCCCTGCAATCCTAGGCTTTAACAACCCACCGTGCACCAAGCATCCCCTTTGACTGGTGGAAAACATCCTCCGACCCTGCAGCGGGACAGAGCGGGGTGGGCGATTCAGTCAGTCTCCACCTGATGCTTCTGCCGCTATGCCCCGATCAACTTTAGTGGCTGCAGCTGCTGCCAACAGGAGGGGCCATTCCCCCCGCCCCCCGCCTGGGTTTTCCTGTCTCTCCATCTCATGGCAACCCAGAGCAGTACAAGGTCTATGGAGTCTTCTCCCCACAATGACACCCTAGTCTTGCCCCCCAACCCCCACAGGGTCCAAGCCCCACCCCAATGCAGGGCCAAGGCCCCAGCCATTTTTGCAGCCCCCTCCGCCCACCCAGAAGGCGCCCGCTCACCGGCACGGAAGGGCTCAAGCACACACAGCTCCTGCTGCTGCCATAGCCTCTTCCGCCAACTCTTCCTTGGGGGAGGTATTGTCTCCTCCCAGGCGCGCCTGGTCTTTGGGGGGCCTCCTCAGCCATCCTACAAGAAGCCAGGACAAGGCATTGCTTGTGAGTGACGAGAAGCGATTGCCCCGTTCAGCATCAGGGCCAGCCCAGTTATTTCTGTCCCACCAGCACCTACAGATGCCAGCTGAGCTCAGGGGCCTGTTGCACCAGGTGCTGCAGACAATCACTGGGCTGTACGGCTCAGACTCTAACTAGCCAAGGCAGCCAGCAGGGAAACAAGGGAAGGGATGTACTCAAAGTCACCCAGGATTAGAACCCAGGTCTCTGAACTCCCAGGCCAGCGGCCCATCCCACAGGCCAAATGGCCTCCTCTGGGTCACTCCCACCTCTCCTTCTCCTGGTTCACAAGCTGCACAGCAGACAGGCTGGATCCAACCACTCAGGATTCTTCCTGCCCAATGAAATGACCCTGAACCCTTTCCCCAGGAATATTGGGGCCGTGGCAGTTCGCAGGTGGGCGAGGCCAGAGGGGTGGGGGAGGTGGGGCGGGCTCGTGATCAGCAGGAGTTGCTCAGACACACCCGTGAAGGGGCAGGAGCAGAAGGCAGGAGACGGGCAGGGAGGCTGGTACCTTCTCATCCAACCTCGGTGTGGCTGGCGATGCAATAGAAAAGCAGAGGCGGGCAATAGAAGATTCTCCTACCTGGAGTCAGGAGTGGGCAGAAGCTGGCGTGTATATGGGCCACCCACTTTCTGCTGCGGGTGGCAGAGCTGAAATGGCTGGCTCAGCTTTCCCAGTGGCACGTGCCAACTCTCGCTCTGCCAGAGCCAAGCCTGGTAGTGAGGGGATGAGGCTGTGCCAGCCAGCAGGGGGCGTGTCACAATGGGCAGGCGAGTCATAAGCCAGTCAATGTGTGACTGCCCATCCATGGGCTGCCCCAGCCCAGACTAGTTCTGGCCTGGCCGGGGCTTTAGAGCCTCTCCTTCCCCACCGGGGTCATGGGAGGGACCTTCCGCTCCCTACAGTCACAGACTTTAGGCCGGAAGGGACCGCTGGGCTCATCTAGTCCCAGGTACTGCAGACCCCAGGCCAGAGCCCCTCCCCGCATCCATACAGCTGGAGCTGGAGGGGGTCTCCGGATCCCCGAGTGGGAGAATCAGTTCCATCCCGGTTCCTCCTCCTTGTGACAGCGCAGAACGGGGGTTCCCGAACGCTCCCCTCCCCCAGCTCCCAGCCCACGCGGGCGGCTCTTTGCGCCTGCCCAAGCTGCTGGGAGCCTTGGCCGTAGGATGTAAAATGGCCCCATCTCTGCTTCCCCTCCCACCGCAGCAACAACACAGAAACTGCTTTCGTAGCACCCCCATGCCTCCCAGCCCAACTGAGTCTCAGGCCTTGCTAGCCGCTCAGTGCCATGGCAGACCCAGGAGATGATTGCTGCAGGAGTCTTGGCCCAGGGGGAGGCAGTGACTCCTAGAAGCAGGGAGAGCAGCAGCACCAGAGATCAGGGAGGTCTGGCAATGCCAGTGGCTGGCTGGGGTCTGACAGCCCAGGCACCCAGAGCAGACTGTCAAAGGCCAAACCCCTCTCACCACCAGTTCTGTAGCTCCCCCTTGCTTTTGGTCTGTCTTAGGCACCATCCTGGCCCTCATCCCCCTGGCATCAGAGCACTGTCCAACCTCGATTGCATTTATTCTAACCGCCCCCTGCAGGGCACGGCCTGGCTGCTACCTCCACTGAACAGACAGGGAACTGCAGCACAGAGGGAATAAGGGATTTGCCCGAGGCCACTCAGAGCATCTGTGGCAGAGCTGGGAATTGACTATGGGTCTCCTGGGTCCCAGGCTGGCACCTTCTCTTCCAACCTCCTGCCCCATTTGTCCCTGGTTCAGTGTGAGCTGTGAGAGCTCTCTGGAGCACAGGAGCTGGCTGGTGCCCAGATGGAACTACATTGCCTATTGCACATATCTCGTTTTTCCCGAACATTGAGTCTGCTGCTACAACCATACCAGGGCCCGCCAGGATCCTTGCAGCTGGTCAGTGCTAAGTTGTGAACTGTGCTAAGTAGGGAAGACAAAATAGATCTTCCATCACTAGCGCAGCTCTGTGTTACTGGGGACTCACTGCTGGCTCAACCCAACCAGCCTTCCTCACACAGAGCCTGTAAATCCTCCAGCCCTGCTGTTCTCCTTTGTATTTCGGCAGTGCCCAGAGGGCTCAGTCCCGGATCACGGCCCTGCAGTGCTAGACATTGTACACACACAGCCCGATTCCCCCCACCCTGGGTCTCCTGAATGGCTCCTGCCCGAAGGCGGGACGACTCTATTCCTCACCCAATGTCTCCTGCTGGCAGAGATGCTCTGAGAGACGTCTACGCTCTGGGTCTCTGGGCTTCCCGGGCTGGGAGGCAAGCGTGGCTGTCTCCGGGCGGTTCTGCTGACTCTCCAGCAGCTGCGCTTCAGGTGTCCTAATGCAGCCCTAGTCCTCTCCAGTGCTCAGGGGGACTGTCCTGGCATCGGATTGTCCTGGTAAATAGAACAATGGCTCCTGGCACCCTGAGAATGCCTGTTCCCCCGGCAACCTCAGTGCCATTTCCTATGGAAGTGATGGTGTCAGCAAAGGTGATGGAGGTGGTCATGCCTAGTGGTTGGAGATGGACTCAGGGGGCGGGGCAGGGCATGGGTGGAGCAAGGCCGGAGCGAGACCAGGGCTGGAGTAGGACTAGGAACAGGGCTGGAGCAGGCTCAGCCTGTTGCCTATGTCAGGCAGGAGCGAGTTCCTGGCCCTGGAGTGATGTTGAGCAGACTGAGCTGCTGCTGTGAGACTGATATACCTGCTCTGGGAGACACAAGGCCAGTTCCTGGCTTGTGGATTAGCTGGAGCCCAGCACAGGAGGGAATCAGCACCTTACAGATGGCTCCTGGGACGCTTGGCTCCCGACCCCGCTGGGTATTGACATGCCAGCTGCATGGGGCGAGGTGCAGCGCCAGGGAGGAGATTGGGGAGGCAGGAGCACTGAGGTGGAGCTGAGCGGGCAGGTGCTGAGGAGCTGCGGCCGGCTGGCCAGCAGAGAGGAGGAGCAGCAGCTCGGCTCTGGAGGGCCCAGCTGCAGCTCCACACAGGGCGCTCCCAGAGCCTGGCAGGCGGCTGGCTGAAGTGGCACTTTGTGATCTGGCACGGGCGGGAGCTAGCTCCCCACAGCTGAACGCTCCGCAGCACCGGTGGATTCAGATCCAAACCAGGATCTAGCTCCAAATTCACAGCTGGCCCCTTCCCCCGATCTGGAGCGGTCCACATCGTGTGGGGGTGGTTGATTTCACAAGAGAATGGGCTTCCCACAGACTCTCCAACTCCCTCACTGTGACGAAGTGGGACTGTTCTTAATGTTTCCTCTGAATACTGTAGGGGTGCCTCAGCTTCCCCTATGCATTTCTTAAGTCTCTAGGTGGGGGGATAAAGGCCAGTGTGCATAAATGGCCAACACTCTGTCTCCTAGCAACTAATGGCCGGAGCCCTTTCCCCCTGGCAAAGGGATAGCTAAAGGTGTTGGAGAACAAAGATCAGGTGACCTTCTGGCCCGGGAAAGAGACAAAGGCCAGAGAGAAGGGGCTGCACAGTTTCAGTTTGGAGCTGGCTGGGGACGAGGAGTGAAGTGCAGATGTGGGTGTCTGGCTTACTACCCCCCAGCTCCCTCACTGTGAGGAAGTGGGACTGTTCTTAATGTTTCCTCTGAATACTGTAGGGGTGCCTCAGTTTCTCCTAAAAAAAGAAGAACAGGAGGACTTGTGGCACCTTAGAGACTAACAAATTTATTAGAGCATAAGCTTTCGTGGACTATAGCCCACTTCTTCAGATGCATCCGAAGAAGTGGGCTATAGTCCACGAAAGCTTATGCTCTAATAAATTTGTTAGTCTCTAAGGTGCCACAAGTCCTCCTGTTCTTCTTTTTGCGGATACAGACTAACACGGCTGCTACTCTGAAACCTTTCAGTTTCTCCTATGCATTTCTTAAGTCCCTAGGTGGGGGGATAAAGGGGCACTTGGTAGACATGCGCCGCCCAGCCAGGAGCCCGGGGAATGCTCGGTGTGGCTGGCGATGCAATGGAAAAGCAGAGGCGGGCAATAGAAGATTCTCCTACCTGGAGTCAGGAGTGGGCAGAAGCCAGCGTGTATATGGGCCACCCACTTTCTGCTACCAGTGGCGGAGCTGAAACGGCCGGATCAGCTTTCCCAGCGACACGTGCCAGCTCTCGCTCTGCCAGAGCCAAGCCTGGCAGTGAGGGGATGAGGCTTTGGCAGCCAGCAGGGGGCATGTCACAATAGGCAGGCGAGTCACAAGCCAGCCAATGTGTGACTGCCCAACCCTGGGATGCCCCAGCCCAGATTAGTTTTGGCCTGGCCGGGGCTTTAGAGCCTGTCCTTCCCCACCCAGAGCAGACTGTCAAAAGCCAAACCACTCTCACCACCAGTTCTGTAGCTCCCCCTTGCTTTTGGTCTGTCTTAGGCACCATCCTGGCCCTCATCCCCATGGCATCAGAGCACTGCCCAACCTCGATTGCATTTATTCTAACCGCCCCTGCAGGGCACGGCCTGGCTGCTACCTCCACTGAACAGACAGGGAACTGCTGCACAGAGTGAATAAGGGATTTGCCCGAGGCCACGCAGAGCATATGTGGCAGAGCTGGGAAATGACCATGGGTCTCCTGGGTCCCAGGCTGGCACCTTCTCTTCCAACCTCCTGCCCCCTTTGTCCCTGGTTCAGTGTGAGCTGTGAGAGCTCTCTGGGGCACAGGAGCTGGCTGGTGCCCAGACGGAACTACATTGTCTATTGCACATATCTCGCATTTCCCAAACATTGAGTTTGCTGCTACAACCATACCAGAGCCCGCCAGGATCCTTGCAGCTGGTCAGTGCTAAGTTGTGAACTGTGCTAAGTAGGGAAGACAAAATAGATCTTCCATCACTAGCGCAGCTCTGTGTTACTGGGGACTTACTGCTGGCTCAACCCAACCAGCCTTCCTCACACAGAGCCTGTAAATCTTCCAGCCCTGCTGTTCTCCTTTGTATTTCAGCAGTGCCCAGAGGGCTCAGTCCCGGATCACGGCCCTGCAGTGCTAGACATTGTACACACACAGCCCGATTCCCCCCACCCTGGGTCTCCTGAATGGCTCCTGCCCGAAGGCGGGACGACTCTATTCCTCACCCAATGTCTCCTGCTGGCAGAGATGCTCTGAGAGACGTCTACGCTCTGGGTCTCTGGGCTTCCCGGGCTGGGAGGCAAGCGTGGCTGTCTCCGGGCGGTTCTGCTGACTCTCCAGCAGCTGCGCTTCAGGTGTCCTAATGCAGCCCTAGTCCTCTCCAGTGCTCAGGGGCACTGTCCTGGCATCGGACTGTCCTGGTAAATAGAACAATGGCTCCTGGCACCCTGAGAATGCCTGTTCCCCCGGCAACCTCCGTGCCATTTCCTATGGAAGGGATGGTGTCAGCAAAGGTGATGGAGGTGGTCAGGCCTATGGTTGGAGCTGGACTCAGGGGGTGGGGCAGGGCATGGGTGGAGCAAGGCCGGAGCGAGACCAGGGCTGGAGTAGGACTAGGAACAGGGCTGGAGCAGGCTCAGCCTGTTGCCTATGTCAGGCAGGAGCGAGTTCCTGGCCCTGGAGTGATGTTGAGCAGACTGAGCTGCTGCTGTGAGACTGATATACCTGCTCTGGGAGACACAAGGCCAGTTCCTGGCTTGTGGATTAGCTGGAGCCCAGCACAGGAGGGAATCAGCACCTTACAGATGGCTCCCAGGACGCATGGCTCCCGGCCCTCTGGGTATTGACATGCCAGCTGCATGGGGCGAGGTGCAGCACCAGGGAGGAGATTGGGGAGGCAGGAGCACTGAGGTGGGGCTGAGCGGGCAGGTGCTGAGGAGCTGCGGCCAGCTGGCCAGCAGAGAGGAGGAGCAGCAGCTCGGCTCTGGAGGGCCCAGCTGCAGCTCCACACAGGGCGCTCCCAGAGCCTGGCAGGCGGCTGGCTGAAGTGGCACTTTGTGATCTGGCACGGGCGGGAGCTAGCTCCCCACAGCTGAACGCTCCGCAGCACCGGTGGATTCAGATCCAAACCAGGATCTGGCTCCAAATTCACAGCTGGCCCCTTCCCCCGATCTGGAGCAGCTCGCACTGTGTGGGGGTGGTTGATTTCACAAGAGAGGGGGCTTCCCACAGACTCTCCAACTCCCTCACTATGACGAAGTTGGACTGTTCTTAATGTTTCCTCTGAATACTGTAGGGGTGCCTCAGTTTCCCCTATGCATTTCTTAAGTCTCTAGTTGGGGGGATAAAGGCCAGTGTACATAAATGGCCAACACTCTGTTTCCTGGAAACTAATGGCCGGGGCCCTTCCCCCCTGCAAGGGGATAGCTAAAGGTGTTGGAGAACAAAGAGATCAGGTGACCTCCTGGCCCGGGAAAGACACAAAGGCCAGAGAGAAGGGACTGGAGAGTTTGAGTTTGGAGCTGGCTGGGGACGAGGAGTGAAGTGCAGATGTGGGTGTCTGGCTCACTGCCCCCCAAAATGGACCCAGTTGAGGGGTCCTGTTCTCTGTACCTACAAGCTGTTTTAGACCATGTTTCTATCATCTAATAAACCTCTGTTTTACTGGCTGGCTAAGAGTCATGTCTGACTGCGAAGTGGGGGTGCAGGACCCTCTGGCTTCTCCAGGATCCCACGTGGGCAGACTCGCTGTGGGAAATGCAAGGAGGGGCAGAGGATGCTGAATGCTCCAAGGTCAGACCCAGGAAGGTGAAAGCCCTTTGAGCTTCTGGCCCAGAAGACAGTCTGCTCACAGAGAGGAGACTTCACCAGAGTCCTGACTGGCTTCATAGGGAGCAGCTCCAGAGCATTGTCTGGGGACTCCATAACACACACCTCTCATGCTTCTTCCCATTTGCCTTCAATGACCCCCACATGGCCCATGTTGGCCACCAGCTACCTCCCTGTCTGGACCCTTACCTGGCCCCATCATGGCAGTGGCTGAACATGCGGGTGTTGTTGTATTTAGCCTCTCAACCCCCCGCATGGAGCAGGGACCTGCTCTCCCTAGTTTGCTGAGGCCCAGAGCAACAGGGACTCACTTGATCTCACACAGAAGACTTAGAGCAGAGCTGGGAACTGAACACAGCTCTTCTGAATCCCAGCCCAATGCCTCATCTACCAGCCTGTGTCGCCTTCCCGTGCCCTGCCACCAGCCCCGCCAAACCCTCCTCCCTGTCTCCGTCCCCTCCAGGCTGGACTGGTGTGACCCCTTCTGTCTGGCCAACCCAGACTCCCTCCTGTGCGCATGCCGCTGCCCACTTCCTCACTGGCACCAGGCTAGACAGCCGGCACCGGGGCACTTGGTAGACGTGCGCCGCCCAGCCAGGAGCTCGGGTAAGGCTCTGTGTGGCTGGCGATGCAATGGAAAAGCAGAGGCGGGCAATAGAAGATTCTCCTACCTGGAGTCAGGAGTGGACAGAAGCCAGCGTGTATATGGGCCACGCACTTTCTGCTACCAGTGGCGGAGCTGAAATGGCTGGATCAGCTTTCTCAGCGGCACGTGCCAGCTCTCGCTCTGCAGAGCCAATCCTGGCAGTGAGGCGATGAGGCTTTGGCAGCCAGCAGGGGGCGTGTCACAATGGGCAGGCGAGTCACAAGCCAGCCAATGTGTGACTGCCCAGCCATGGGATGCCCCAGCCCAGACTAGTTTTGGCCTGGCCGGGGCTTTAGAGCCTGTCCTTCCCCACTGGGGTCATGGAAGGGACTTGTGATGGGTTGGATCACAGAAACCCCCCGGGAGCTGCCACCTGATTTGCGAAGACTACCTCTGCTCCTGTTTTCCCTGCCAGCTCAGGACTCCAGCGCCCTGTGTTGCTGAGCCAGACACTCCTGTCTGCTCCAACAAAGACCCAGGGTCTGAATTACTTGCCCCAAAGCTGCAGGTTTACCTGAAAACAGCTCACAGAAGTGTGCTTGTCTTTAGCACTCAGATGCCCAACTCCCAATGGGGTCTAAACCCAAATAAATCCGTTTTACCCTGTATAAAGCTTATGCAGGGTAAACTCATAAATTGTTCGCCCTCTATAACACTGATAGAGAGATATGCCCAGTTGTTGTCATGTGGCAGGAGCGGCTAACCGCCCGAGTGTAACCCAGTCAGAAGTGGTAGGAAGGTACTTGGACAGCTAGCCTAAGCTCCCCCCATGGCCACGCTATTATTTTCAGCATGTTAACTTAATTCCAGCGAGTGCATGTAGGTCCGCCCACCCTGGGAATTACATCTCCAGCTGCAGTGTAGACGTTCTCAGAAGGTGAATGGCAAACTCAACTGCAAATGGAATTAAGCCCAGCAGTATCTGCTGCATGCCCCCCGCTAAGCACGATCCAGGGAGCAGTCAGTATTGTAATCGGTTAGAACTGTTTGCTGCCGCTGCTGCCTGGTGGGGATCGTTTAGCCCATGCTCCTGAGCTTAACTGCTCTTCAGCTTTGTGCTTCACCTCTAGGGGATTCACCACTGCAGAGATCCTTCCAGCACTCCTGCCTGTGACTATGATTTAGAAGTGAAGTGGAACGCCTTGTATCACTGCAAAGCCACACAGTAGGAGTGACCCAGGCTTGGTGCTAAGAGGGGTTACATGAGTCCCTCACCCCAACTAGAATTAAATTGCATTAAAAAGGTGCAGTTTGCATCAGCCCTTGTTCTCTTTTTTTTCCATCCATGAAAGCAATTAGTGCTGGTGCGGCCTCTCAGATTTGAGTGTTAGTGACTGCAGCTAGCAGGTACAGCATTGGCAGAGAAGTTTGCCCACATTGACCCAGAAGAGGCCTTAACTGTGACCCAGAGAGACCATCTCTGGGTGAGAGGGGAGTTTTCTCTATGACGCATGCCATTCTTTCCCTTCCTGCTGAGGCTGTTAGCAGGCCCACTTCAGGTCAGTTGTTATGGAAGGTATCTCTTGTGATGTGGACACTCACTCTCTGGCAACTGGACTGAGATTTGCCAGGCTCTCTCCTTATTGGCTACTGAATGGCTGTCAGATGACTGCAACTTCCAGTCACTGTCAGCTTATCGATATGATATTGGGCTCTATTTAACCTCCCCCCTCACTTGAATGCAGTCGTTCTGCTAAGACTCTCCTATTTCATGGAGCATTGCATGCCAGGACATAGAATCTCACAGCTGTAAGGCTGTATAAAGGTGTGGCAGTCAGAGATTACACTATAGAATACCTGAGAGACCTTTGCCAGCAGATCCAGGCTTTCGTTGCCTCTGGCACTGAGGCCTCGGACCCCATGTATTCATCCGCCTTTAGAAAAGAAGCAATGTTCTGAGCCACTAGTTGAACTGTACAGCCAAAGCTTTGCTTTGTGATTTTGAAATACTGGGACATGACTGCCTAATGGAGGGGAGTGTGACCTCTGGGTGCGCCTCCTCTCCCTCCTCCCCCTCCCCCCACGCTTTTTCAGCTCTATCCAGTCACTTTTAACATTTGCCTCTCTTTGTTTTCTCCTTCCCTGATCTGCTGTTTGCTCTCCCTCACTCCTGCTCTGTTCTGAGTGTGAGCTGAATGCATACATTGACCTGAGATTTTATCAATTTAATTTGGCTATTCCATGTAGTATGTAGAGGAGCAAAGTCCATTCTGCTTTCCTCTTCTATGTGGAATGGGTGAGCGGAACAGAGGAAGCACTGCCAGAGCCCAAGTCCTGTGTCACCCTCTGGTATAGCGAGGTTGCCACCTTCTGACTGGCAAATGGAAAATGCCAGGTATGCATTAACGTTTGCAGTGTATTTGTAGCTGTGTCAGTCCCTGGATATTAGAGAGAAGGTGGGTGGTCCAGTAAAAGATATTACTTCACCCACCTTGTCTCTCAGGTATGCATTAATGTAACGAATGGGACCAGACTGCTGCCATCTCTTCAGCTGCTCCTGTGGTTTGTAGTTTGAGCTCTCTTTGCCTGTGTTGAAATTCACTAAAAATGAAATAATTAACTCTACTACTGTATTCCCCCCCCCCCCTATCAGTGTTTGCTTTTCTGGTGCAGAAAGATTGAAGGGAACATATGAGAACCTATGTGGGAATTTAACTTCAAATTCAAAAAACAGGTATGAAAGCTAACCATTTGCCATTGAAATGTCAGGGCGGTAAGGTTTTGAAGCCATAATGATTTTTCTTCCAGAGTTGTTATTGATGGGCGCAGTAGAGCAATTAAAATCAGATCTCCTGGTAAAAGAAATACATGTTGCCAAATGCAGAGGTGGGCACGTAAGGCACTTGTGGAGCTGCTGAGTAGGGAAACTAGAGCAGGAGGCAATTCTTACTGCTTTAAAACAGGCCAACGTTTTCAGTCTTGAGTGTCTAAAGGATTAGATCCCTAAGTCCATATTTAGGCTGCCGATTGCCTGCCCCTAACCCAACGTGCTGAGTATCTATAGCTCCAAATACCTTCAGTGGGGAGTTGCGATGACTCGGCTCCTCTGAAAAGCCAGTCACTTTGATTTAGTGGCCTACGGTTAGGGACCCAAGTTTGAAATGTGATGCATTAATGTCTTTTCTCTCTTCACACGGAAAGCCTTTCCAAAGCTAACCAACCCTTTTATCGGGGGTGACAGTAATCTTTGTGAAACCCTCCTTTAACCAGACTCAGGATAAATGTATAATACCGAGCACCCTATCAGGACCTGCAGAGTCTGTCTTCAAAGAGACAGTCTTGCAAACCCTCCATCCCAGGGTTTTCATTGACCATGGAACCCTTTGGCCCGAACAGTTGGGCGTTAGGCGGGAATCTGCTGCTGAGCCAGGATGGTCTCTAGACATGAAGTGAAATTTCTGGTTGGCTTCAGTTTAGTTGAATGAACCGGTCTGTCTCGTTCTGTCAAGCCTCCCAGATTGAAGAGTAACTGTTGCAAAGGTCTTCAGCCACCTGTTCAGTATGAGGATGTTCACACAAATCCTGATCAGGACTGCTGTCTGCTGAAAATCACCACCCTCAACTTCATCTTCCTGCCGGTAGTCATGGGTATGATATTTACCTTGGTAAGTGTTAAGAAATCTGCATGTAAGCACCATCAAAATGTGCTAAGAAAATGGTCCGGTCATTACCGCTTGTCTGTAAATCTTGCTGCACCAGCAGACTAATTAATATGCATTTCCCTAGTGCATTGGGGCCATCACTCAAGGATATCTTCAGTTTAGTTTCTGCAAGTCACTAAACTCTCTGATGGTTGATTAGGGTTACCATATTTCCACAATCAAAAAAGAGGATACTGGGGGGGGGGGGGGGGGGAGAGAAGTCCCGCTCTAGCCCCGCCCTGCCCCCATCCACTTCAACCCACTTCCCACCCCCTGACTACTCCCCTCAGTACCCCAACCCCCCCCCCGCTCCTTGTCCCCTGACTGCCTCCTCCTGAGAACCCCCCACCCTAACTGCCCCCATAGGACCCTACCTGTCCCCTGACTGCCCCGACCCTTATCCACATCCCCACCCCATATTCACACCCCTGCCCCCAGACAGACCCCCAGGACTCCCATGCCCTATCCAACTGCTCCCCGCCCCCTGACAGGACCCCCAGAACTCCCGACCCATCCAACCCCCTCTGCTCCCTGCTTGCTTCAACCCCTCTCCACACCCCTGCCCCCCTGACAGCCCCCCCAGAACCCCTGACCCATTGTGACAATGCGGTTCTGGCGGAACCCAACTGAGAGTGCCAACTCAGGACAAATTGCTCAAACAGGGCAGTTACAGCCCAAGGCTGGGGTTTTTCCACCTCTAAGGCAAACCAAACCAGCCAGACTAGGAGGACTTCGGTCTCACCCCCTGGCTAACCGCAAGTCTCACAAGCAATCTCCTTAGACACTCCAGTTTCCCAGTATTACCACCAGTGCCACTCGTTATGGGGACAAATGGTTATGAAAACTAATATCCCAGTAAAAGAAAAAGGTTCTCCTGATCCCAAAGGACCAAGCCCCAGACCCAGGTCAATATACAAATCAGATCTTACCCACAAATCACGCTGTTGCCAATCCTTTAGAATCTAAAATCTAAAGGTTTATTCATAAAAGGAAAAAGATAGAGAAGAGAGTTAGAATTGGTTAAATGGAATCAATTACATACAGTAATGGCAGAGTTCTTGGTTCAGGCTTGCAGCAGTGATGGAATAAACTGCAGGTTCAAATCAAGTCTCTGGAATACATCCCCCGCTGGGATGGGTCCTCAGTCCTTTGTTCAGAGCTTCTAATAAATGCTCTAATAAATTTGTTAGTCTCTAAGGTGCCACAAGTACTCCTGTTCTTCAGTTTGTAGCAAAGTTCCACCAGAGGTAAGAAGCAGGATTGAAGACAAGATGGAGATGAGGCATCAGCCTTATATAGTCTTTTCCAGGTGTAAGAACACCTCTTTGTTCTTACTGTGGAAAATTACAGCAAAATGGAGTCTGGAGTCACATGGGCAAGTTCCTGCATACTTTGCTGCCTCTGAAGGCATATTTGCCTTCTCTCAATGAGTCCATTGTATAGCTGATGGTCCTTAATGGGCCATCAAGCAGGCTAGGCAGAGCTAATCTCAGCTTGTCTGGGATGTCATCCAGAAGCATAGCATAAGTTTGCCATACAGACAGTATAGAGCCAATATTCATAATTTCAACTACAAAACTTATACACACATATAGACAGCATAATCATAACCAGTAAACCATAACCTTGTCCTAGACACCCCATTTGATCCCCTT
Organism: Chrysemys picta bellii; assembly: GCF_011386835.1. Classification (NCBI taxonomy): domain Eukaryota; kingdom Metazoa; phylum Chordata; order Testudines; family Emydidae; genus Chrysemys; species Chrysemys picta. The sequence continues at coordinate 92,988 of NW_027052785.1, read as the reverse complement.
TATACAAGATTTGGGTGCCACTGCAGGACCTTGGTTGCAACAATGATCTATACGGTCCCAGTTTATGTCAATAACGTCACACCCATCCAACCCCCCCCCCCGTTCCCTGTCCCCTGACTGCCCCCCTTCTCCTACTCCCCGGCCCCCTTACCGTGCCGCTCGGCTTAGAGCAGATGTCTGGCTCCGCCCCGCCCAAGCGGCGTGCTGAGGCTGTGGAGGAGAGGGGGAAGCAAGGGAGGGGCTCTGGCCACCGCTGCCAGCCCCGCCGCCGCGTTCCCTCACAGGCACACAGCCCCGCCCCCCAGCGTTGCCAGTCAGCGTGGTAAGGCTGCAGGGGATCGGGGGAGCTGGGAAGGGGCTTTGACTGCCGAGGCCCCAATGCGAGCGGTGCTCGGCCGCCCTGTCAGCTGCTTTTCGCTCTTTAAATAGCCGACCGGGGGAAATCCTGGACATTTTTAGATTATTAGAAATCCCGCCCCCGGACGGCTATTTAAAGAGCGAAAAGCCGGACCTGTCCGGGGAAACCTAGAAGTATGGTAACCCTACACTAACTAGTTGTGACGGAGCGAGACTCACCACCATGGCGCCTCCTGCTGGCCATTCTGGAATTAGCTCAAATCCTTCCACAGGGCGGCCTCCTCCGGTGGTGTCTCGCTCGCCGTTACTCCCGCTTTGCTGTCTCCACAACTCTGTGACCCGCGTTGCTCCCCGGCGTCCTCTTCTCTCCGCTGTCTCCCACCCCTTTCGGGGGGACTGGCAGTCTATAGTCCAGCCACTCGCCTCAGTGGCCTGCTGCAGTCACCAGTCTAGTCCCTTGCTCCAGGGGCAAACTGCAGTCTGTGTGGGCCACTTCCCTCGGGGCAAGTCGGGGGCAGCCCTAACATGTTGTCTGCCCTTCCTCCAGGGCCTCAGTCTGGCAGCGGTCAGCCAGAAGCTCCTTCTGCTCTGCTACCCTGCCCAGCACTGCTCTAGCCACGGTGCTCCTAGGCACCCAGCCCTTCTCCCTAGCAGACCAGGGAGAGACTGCCTTTTGCTCTGTTGAGCAGCCCTTTATATATGGCTTCTGCTGGCCCTGATTGGCCGCTGCAACAAGCCACCTCCTGATTGGCTGGCCTCTCTAATGGGAGGGTTCTGCGCAAGCTCCCTCTGGCCTGCTTTAACCCTTCCTCCCTGTGTGGGGCAGCCGCCCCACCACACTAGCGTATTGGCTATGTGGGAGCAGCACAGTATTGACCCTTTGAGCTGCAGTGGGGGCCTGCCCCAAGTCAGTAGGGTGACCAGACGTTCCGATAAAATCGGGACTTTCCCGATATTTAACTCTCTGTCCTGTGTCCCGACCGATGTATGATGGACATGAATCCTGCATGACAGTCGTTGTGGGAACTAGCACCACTGGGAATGCTGGAGGTCCCTCATGCGGTGTGGCTCGGGCCCAGCTGCAAGGCCAGTGTGCAACGGTGGGAGCATTTTCTGCACCTTCTTAAAGGGAGCAGCAGGTCCCACTCCCAAGGGGGCTCCCCACCCCATTTCTCCCAATATTGTAGGACTGCCAGGCCTCCGGTTGGTGCAGAGCTGGAAGGCTCCCTACTCAGATGGCTAGTGGTAAAATCTCCCTCTGGGTCCTAGGTGCAGGGACGGCCGGGGGGCTGTGCGCACTGCCCCGCCATGAGCACCGGCTCTGCAGCTCCCATTGGCTGGGGACCGCGGCCAATGGGAGATGCTGTGGCGGCACTTGTGGGCGTGGCAATGCACAGAGCCACCTAACCGCCCCTCTGCCTAGAAGCCAGAGGGAAATGTTGCCACTTCTGGGGAGCTGCCTGATGTAAGCGCCGCCCGGAGCCCGCACCTCTGCCCCAGCCCTGAGCCCCCTCCCACACCCAAATTCTCTCTCGGAGTCAGCACCCTGAACCCCCTTCCTGCGCCCCAACCCCCTGCACCAGCCCTGTGACCCCCTCTTGCGGCGGGGGCCAGAGCAAGGCCGTGCGTCCCCGACTTGCAGCTTGCAGAGGGGGTGGAACCGGCGCCGTGTGTCCCCGACCTGCGGCTTGCAGAGGGGGCCGGAGCCGGGGCCATGCACCCCCCTCGCAACTTCCTAGGGTTGTGCACTCCCCTCCCCATACCTCCGGTGTGCCCTCCCCATGTGTCCTGATATTTTACTCTTGAGATCTGGTCACCCTACAGGTCAGTGACTGGCGATGGCCTGCCAACAAGGGGTGGCGGTGGGCTGGGGAGCCCCCTCGGGAGTGGGACCTGCTGCTCCCTTTAAGAAGGTGCAGAAAATGCTCCCACTGTTGCTCTCTGGCCTCGCAGCTGGGCCCCAGCCACACCCATGAGGGACATCAGGCATTCCCAGTGGTCTGTCATGCAGGATTCATGCTGCCCCCTGTGCCCTCTCACCCGCCCAAGGAAAGCTAGAATATGGCCCTATATGGCCCATTCCTGCCTGGGAGCGCAAGGGGCTCCGGCTTCCCACCCAGACTAATAACTGGTTAGAACTGGGTCCAGGGAGGGCAAAGTCCAGGAATGAGCCGAGGGTCAGAAGCCAAATGCCAGAGCCGAAGGCGTGGTAAACCACGGGCAGAGCTGGGGATCGAAGCCAGAAATTTGAAGCTGGAAGGGAGCAGTGGTGAAAGAATGGCTGTAGTCCCGGAGGAGGAGTATTGTGGGCCTTTATAATCGCCTGTGCCCTGTGCCCTGTTCCCAGCTAATCCCCATTAGCCTGTGTCTACCAGAGGGGTTATTTTAATTCTCAGGCTCCCGTGGGGCATTGCTGGTGGGCGGCTTTTGAAACCCCTCGGTGGCCCAAGGATGAGCAGGGGTGTGTGTATGTGTGAGCTCTGCGGTTTCTCAGTCTGATCCTTACCCAGTCTGCCCTGTGCTCCATTGTCTTTAGAGACGAGCCTCTCCTAGCTCCAGATATTGGTTCAGGGGCGTGGCTATTTGCAGCTGCTCTGGCCAATGAAAGCTGGTTTGGGGGTGGGGGGGTGAGCGGGGTGCAGGCATTGGAAGCTGAAGGTGAATTGGCAGGACAAAGGAGGGGATTTAGAAATAAACTGTAATAATGAGGCCAATGGTGTCCAATGGGACAGCGAGGCAGGATTGCAACACTGTGCAGGAACAGTACAGACAGGTTCCCAAACACCGGCCTGGGCCATGGAAGGTCCTGATACCAATACAGAGCTAGGACTGGGGTTTCAGCGTGTTGGCGGGGGGAGGCTGTCCAACTCCCCTGCAAATCTGTAGCGCATTATCTGCTGAGACCCAGACAGACACTAATGACTCTGCCCTGGGGGGTGGAGGTTGAGAGCTTTATCCCCATTTTCAATCAGATTGTGGATCACAGCCCTTGGAATGATACTAAACCTCCCTTCCCCAGCCAGAAGGGCGCAGCCAGACTCTGGCACGCCCCGCTCTGTGCACGAACGGGTGCCTGCGTATGCAGAAGTGGGGAGTCGCATCTCTGGAGCGTGACCCTATCTGGGAGTTTCTGGCTCCCTGGAAGGCAGAGGGGTTTGAAAAGCCGCCTTTGGCATGGGAAGGAAGGGGGTGCGATGGCCAGAGGTTCTACCCTCCGCCTTAGCCCATGGATGCACAAAGTCAAAATTCGCCCAGTCAATGGCTCATCGGGCTGCGATCAAGGCAGGTCAGTTTCATGGCTATGGCAAGAGAACCATGTGGCCAGCATCCCGTCCAACTGCCCTGCCCCGCCCCAATGGATCAGGAACCTGGTACACAGCTGGGTGAACTGGAGGTGGCCTTTCAGGATGAGATCAAGCGAGACTCGAACCCCTGACCTTCACGACTTGCAGTTGAGCATTCAGACCCTGCACCTCAGTCCATGGCTCCACCCTGACCCAGAATTCACAGGGATCTTTGGGGTATCCCTGGCTTCTACTGTGCTACATGGCCCCACCAGTTCCTGTGGATCCTGGGGCCGCACAGCTATGGAGGTGCTTATATGGCCCTCCTGACTGTGGCCTCCCAAGAACGCTGCTCCCAGGACCTGCCTGCGCGTGGCTGCTATGTGGAGTGGGAGCTTCAGCACCAAGGGAGGAGGAGCCCATGGTTCTGGTTCGGACCAGGCTGTTAACCCCTTATGCCCACTGGTGAGCAGTTCCTTGTGAGAGTCGGTGCTGGAGCCGGGGCTCCCTGAGGGGAGGAAGGGGCTTTGCAGACTGGCCCTGTAGTGTTGCCAGCACAGAGTGCCCGAGGCAAAGCAACAGCGGGTCCGTTGCCCGGTGTGCTTCGCGCCAATAAACACACCAGGGGAAGAAGCAAACAAAGTTTATTTGGGATCCCAAAGCGGTGCAAGGAGACTGGCAAGTCTCAAATCAAGCACACTAACAGGAACAGTTTTTCTTCTTTTATACATTTTGCAGTTAAGCCTCACCCCCCCCCTTTCCCCTCTAGCCCTCCCTTTCTCCCCCCCATTCCTCCCTCTACCCCTCCCGTCCCTGGTAATAGTTAAGTCATTCTTAACCCCGCTGTTGCTTTGCCTCGGGCACTCTGTGCTGGCAACACATGGATGCACTTTACGCATCAAAGCAAAATCCAGCTAAGACAGTGGCGCTTTCTTGAATGGCTGCTGGTTCAAGGCGCAGACCTGCCAGCGCGGTGTGCTGGGGTGTTCTTGTATTACCTACGTATGACAGGCAGTGATGTGGCCAGCTTCTGGTCATGTAGCTGAACTGGCCCTGTTGGCTCCCCAGCTTGCTGCTTATCCAGATGCCTTTTTAATCTCCGCTCGTGATAACGCAAGCAAAAAAACCCTCCTTCCCATTTAAAATGCCCAAGGGCTGGACTGCCTGCTGTTCTGCTGCAAGAGATGGAGCCAGGCCTGTCCTGGAAACTTGAGGGCAGAAGGGCAAGCAAACCATGGGGTTTAGGCCCCTTTTTTGATTCCTCTAATGCCGTGCAGTAGGAGGAAGGCCTATAAGCTGCTATTTTTGTTTTTATTGACTGATTTCCTACTTCTTTTACCGCTGAGAGTCAGGTTGTCTCTCTTCCCTGGACGGCTCTGTGTATGACCGCAGAACGACTAGATTTATGATATCACAAGTCCCAAGGTCCCGCTGGTCATCATCAGCGAACTGTCAGGAGCCTGCCCTCAGAACAGGGCTGGCGGTGCGGCCGATGGTGGACAGACTCCAGGCCCCACTGGGCTCATGGGAGCAGACCCAGGCTCCCTCTCCCATGGCCAGGCCGGCCCTCCAGGCTTGTTTGTGTCAATAGAGGACGCCTCAGGTCCAGGAAGCAGATCCACATGGGGCTGGTGTGATGGAGCCCACTGAGTGCTGCTGTTTCTTTGTGTGCCCTGGGTTTGATGTGTGTGTGTGTGTGGGGGGGGGGGGGGCCTGGGGAGGCCGGGCAGGGGATTTGGCCCTCCCAGAGCTGCTTTGGGGTAGGGGAGTTCTTCACAAAAGCATCTGTGCTGCATTTCAAAGAACTCTTCAAATATTAAAAAAAAAAAAACCTACCCCCAAAGTGCGTAGCCCAGCATTTCCTGCAGCAGCTGAGCGTGCCCGAGAAGGGCCAGGAAATGGAGCTTGTGAAATTGGGGAAGGAAGTCGAGACAGATTTCAAGTTTATTTAAACCCTGCAACCTCCAGACCCCAGGCGCTCTTCTAAACACACCGCTGAAACACGCAGCCTTCCCCTAACCGGGCTGCTGAATCGCTCGTGGCCAGGCCGAGCGCCTGTTATCCCCACAGCTGCTGGGGCTGCTCCCCTCTGCCCTGTCAGGTGGGAAGGGTGCACACTCCCTAGAGCCACAGGGGCTGGCTCTGGTGTGAATTTGGCACTAGCTTTGCAGGTGGGGTGGAGAGACACGTGTAGCCAGAGAGAACAGCCTGGGGCTTGTGTGAGTGTATAGAATCATAGAAGATTAAGGTTGGAAGAGATCTCAGGAGGTATCTAGTCCAACCCCCTGCTCAAAGCAGAACCGACCCCAACTAAATCATCCCAGCCAGGGCTTTGTCAAGCTGGGCCTTAAAAACCTCTAAGGATGGAGATTCCACCACCTCCCTAGGTAACCCATTCCAGTGCTTCACCACCCTCCTAGTGAAATCATTTTTCCTAATATCCAACCTAGACCTCCCCCACTGCAACTTGAGACCATTGCTCCTTGTTCTGTCATCTGGTACCACTGAGAACATCCTCGCTCCATCCTCTTTGGAACCCCCCTTCAGGTAGTTGAAGGCTGCTATCAAATTCCCCCTCACTCTTCTCTTCTGCAGACTAAATAACCCCAGTTCCCTCAGCCTGTCCTCATAAATCATGTGCCCCAGCACCCTGATCATTTTCGTTGCCCTCCGCTGGACTCTCTCCAATATGTCCACATCCTTTCTGTAGTGGGGGGCTGAAAACTGGATGCAATACTCTAGATGTGACCTCATCAATGCCGAATAGAGGGGAATAATCACTTCCCTCGATCTGCTGGCAGTGCTCCTACGAATGCAGCCCAATATGCTGTTAGCCTTCTTGGCAACAAGGGCACACTGCTGATTCATATCCAGCTTCTCGTCCACTGTAACCCCTAGGTCCTTTTCTGCAGAACTGCTGCCTAGCCCCACGATCCCTAGTCTGTAGCAGTGCATGGGATTCTTCCGTTCTAAGTGCAGGACTCTGCACTTGTCTTTGTTGAACCTCATCAGATTTCTTTTGGCCCAATCCATCTAGGTCACTCTGGACCCTATACCTACCCTCCAGCTTATCTACCTCTCCCCTCCCCCCCAGTTTAGTGTCATCTGGGAACTTGCTGAGGGTGCAGTCCATCCCATCATCCAGATCATTAATGAAGATATTGAACAAAACTGGCTGTAGGACTGACCCCTGGGGCACTCCACTTGATACTGGCTGCCAACTAGACTTGGAGCCATTGATCACTATCCATTGAGCCCGATGATCTAGCCAGCTTTCTATCCACCTTATAGTCCATTCATACAGCCCATACTTCTTTAACGTGCCGACAAGAATACTGTGGGAGACTGTATCAAAAGCTTTGCTAAAGTCAAGCTATATCACATCCACCGCTTTCCCCATATCCACAGAGCCAGTTATCTCCTCATAGAAGGCAATTAGGTTAGTCAGGCATGACTTGCCCTTGGTGAATCCATGCTGACTGTTCCTGATCACTTTCCTCTCCTCTAAGTGCTTCAAAATGGATTCCTTGAGGACCTGCTCCATGATTTTTCCAGGGACTGAGGTGAGGCTGTAGTTCCCCGGATCATCCTCCTTCCCTTTTTTTAAAGATGGGCTCTATATTTGCCTTTTTCCAATCTTCCAGGATCTCCCCCGATCGCCACAGTTTTTTAAAGATAATGGCCAATGGCTCTGCAATCACATCAGCCAACTTCCTCAGCACCCTCGGATGCATTAGATCTGGACCCATGGACTTGTGCACGTCCAGCTTTTCTAAATAGTCCTTAACCTGTTTTTTCACCCCTGAAGGCTGCTCACCTCCTCCCCATACCGTGCTGCCCAATGCAGCAGCCTGGGAGCTGATCTTGTCTGTGAAGACCGAGGCAAAAAAAGCATTGAGTACTTCAGCTTTTTCCACATCCTCTGTCACTAGGTTGCCTCCCCCATTCAGTAAGGGTCCCACACTTTTCCTGACCACCTTCTTGTTGCTAACATATCTGTAGAAACCCTTCTTGTTCCCCTTCACGTCCCTTGCTAGCTGAAACTCCAATTGTGCTTTGGCCTTCCTGATTACACCCCTGCATGCTCGAGCAATATTTTTATACTCCTCCTTAGTCATCTGTCCGAGTTTCCACTTCTTGTAAGTTTCCTTTTTGTGTTTAAGCTCACCAAAGATTTCTCTGTTAAGCCAAGCTGGTCGCCTGCCATATTTGCTATTCTTTCTGCACATCGGGACGGTTTGTTCCTGTGCCCTCAATAAGGTTTCTTTAAAATACAGCCAGATCTCCTGGACTCCTTGCCCCCTCATATTAGCCTCCCAGGGGATCCTGCCCATCAGCTCCCTGAGGGAGTCAAAGTCTGCTTTTCTGAAGTCCAGGGTCCGTATTCTGCTGCTCTCCTTTCTTCCTTGTGTCAGGATCCTGAACTCGACCATCTCATGGTCACTGCCTTCCAGGTTCCCATCCACTTTTGCTTCCCCTACTAATTCTTCCCTGTTTGTGAGCAGCAGGTCAAGAGGAGCTCTGCCCCTAGTTGGTTCCTCCAGTACTTGCACCAGGACGTTGTCCCCAACACCCTATAAAAACTCCCTGGATTGTCTGTGCACCGCTGTATTGTCCTCCCAGCAGATGTCAGGGTGATTGAAGTCCCCATGAGAACCAGGGAAACTTGTGATCTGGAAACTTCCGTTAGTTGTCCGAAGAAAGCTTGGTCTGGTGGTCTATAGCAGACGCCCACCACGACATCACCCTTGTTGCTCTCGCCTCTAAACTTAAGCCTGTTGAGAGTCTTTGGGTTTTCTCCATTTTCATACTGGAGCTCTGAGCAATCCTACTGCTCTCTTACATACAGTGCAACGCCTCCACCTTTTCTCCCTAGCCTGTCCTTCCTGAACAGTTTATACCCATCCATGACAGTGCTCCAGTCACATGAGTTACCCCACCAAGTCTCTATTATTCCAATCACATCATAGTTCCTTGACTGTGCCAGGACTTCCAATTCTTCCTGCTTCTTTCCCAGGCTTCTTGCGTTCGTGTACAGGCACCTAAGATTACTAGCCAATTGCCCTGCTTTCTCAGTATGAATCAGGAGGCCTCCCCGTTGCACCCTCCTCCCAGTATCCCACTTCCCCACTTACCTCAGGGCTTAGGTCTCCATACTCCGGTGAACCTAGTATAAAACCCTCCTCACTAGGTTAGCAAGCCTGCCTGCAAAGATGCTCTTCCCTCTCTTTGTTAGGTGGATCCCATCTCTTCTTAGCAATCCTTCTTCCTGGAACAACATCCCAGGGTCGAAGAATCCAAAGCCCTCTCTCCGACACCACCTGCGTAACTACGCATTTACCTCCACAATTCGATCATCCCTACCTGGTCCTTTTCCTCCAACAGAGTGCATGCCAATTGCAGCCCGTCCTGCTGGCCTTGGGTGATGCTGAGCAAAAGCCAGGGCTGTGCTAAGAACATATGTCCCCTTGGAGCAGGGTTGCTGGGAGAAGGGAGCAGAAACACTGCCAGGCCTGCCCAGGATGGGGCATTGGCATCTCTGCTGTCACAGGTGGTGCTAACGTTACCAGCAGAGATCGGCTGTGAGGGGCAGGGGGAGAGGATTAGGGTTTGGGCTTGGCTGTCTGTGCTGTCTGAGATCTCCTAGGAGGCTGGCTGGCAAACCAAAGAGGTTCTGGGCTTTTCAAGGCAGCAGGGGAGGAGTTGAATCCAATTTCAGCTCCACTTACTGCCATTCTGGTGCAGGTGGCGGAATGAGAATTGGCCAACTGCTATGATAAAAGGACCCTGCCACCGGGTGCCCCCAGGGCAGAGAAGATGACTTGGGATTGTGTGGGAGATGCCAGGCCAGGATCTTGGTCTTTGTACTCATTGTAGATGTTGGCATCTAGCATTTGTTTGGTTTGTTATAGGGGAAAAAAAATTGAAACAGTTGAATAAATATTTTTTTTAAAGGAAGATACCAGACCAGTATGAACATGGACACCAGTGATGATCCCAGGATTTTTAAACTGGGAGCGGTGGTGGAAACTGGCTTCTGAGTGGGTGATAACCCTTACAGGATCCTAGCACTGGCATGTGTGGGCAAAGCCTCTTTCTGCACGGATTCTCGTAACCCTGGCCAAGGGGCAGCAGGCTGGGATCCCTGCTTCAGAGCCGGCTCTGGTGCGTTACCAATGGAAAGTACCTGTACCTGGGGAGGGCTGTGGAAGTGCAGGGTGGGTGCTGACGAGAGCCCAAGGAGATGACCATGGTGGGAGGCCCTAGTGACCAAGGGATGCGGCCCTGCAGTGGCCACAGGCGAGAGCTGAAACCTGCAGGCAGGCTGCCCATGTTGCAAATCCTCCAGTTGGGGAGCATCCCAAAGCCCCTAGCTGGCCCCTGGGCCATGACATGGGGCAACATCTGCCGCCTCTTTAATTGTCACTAGAACTCTGGTGGGGCTCGCCGTCCGTAGGAATGCCTGACTGTTGTGAATCCCGCTATGTTTTGGGGCTCAGTGAAATCTTGTGGCAGTGAGTTCCACAGGCTGTGTCCGTCCACAGGCCGTGTGTGTGTGTGTGTGAAAAATATGTATTTCCATCTCTTTGAAACATGCTGCTTTTTCATCTTATTGACTGTCCCCTTGTCCTTCCACTAGGAGAGGGGCTGAATAGCAGGGGCTGACCAGCCTTCTGTGCCCCATTTGTTGTTATGGACACTGGCCTCACGTCCCCTCTCTACGCTCACCAGCCCCAGTCCCTCAGATGAGCGGCTCTTGTGGCCTGTCTCTGAACCCCATCTCCCTCCGCTCTGCCCCCTTGAAGATGGGCTGACCAGACCTGAGCCCATGGCTCTAGGGCCCAGAGCTGCATTGTGACCCTCACTGCTAGACTGGCTGAGGGCTATCTCTGCAGCCCTGCTCCCTACACGGAAGGGAATTCAGTGCAGCCGCAGCTAATCTGCTGCCCCCCCTGCCTCCTCCATTTGGGGTCCCTAGTGGGCTTAGTGTCCTGCTGCTTTGATCCCCGTTTGGCTCTGCGGTGTGGGGAAGGTACAGAATCCTGTGGGGAGGAAGCTTTCCCACGCTAATTAGCTGATTATTTACTCAAATTACAAGTAGAATTAGCTGCTCAGGGAGCTGCTGGGGAGGTGGCAGCTGCCTTAGATGGGAATCTGAATGGGCGGGGGGGTTGCGTCAGGTGGGTCTCTGGGAGCTGGGGCAGGTGGGACGTCACGTCTGCGCTTGGAGAAGTTCACGGCAGCTCGGTTTATCCCCCAGGTGCAGGGGATGGAGCAGGGTGCTCGGGAATTGTCGGGCTGGCCCTGGTCGCACACGCTCCATTGCCGGTCCGTATTCTAAACCCTGGGGAATGGTTTGCGGGCTGTGGGGAGAGATAGATGGGGAAGCTCCCCAGCCCTTAAGGGAAGAGAACAACGAATGGCTTTTTGTACCCTCATGGGTGTAACTGACTTCAGGCTAACCCCAGGAGTGTCTCTAACCCTCGGGTTTCAAGTCCTTCGGTGCCTGGAGCCAGGGGTTCATATTACACCCTCTCCCGCCTCCTACAGCCAGCCTGGATCCAGCACGTTCCTAGTATTAACCCTTGACCGAGTGCTCCTTGGGGTGGGGCTCTCATGGCCCTTCCTGGGGTGGGAGTGTGTCTTGAAGGCCACGTGGCTGGCACGGAGGGTCTTCCAGAGGCAGGCGTAAAAGCCCCTGTTCAATGGGGCCTCCATCTAAATAGGGATGGGTGGCCCAGAGGTTAAGGTGCTTGCCTGGCACTTAGAAGAACTGCATTCAATTCCCTGCTCTGCCACAGACTCTGTGTGTGACCTTGGGCAAGTCACGTGGCCTCTCTATGGCTTTGTTCCCTGTCCATACCATGGGGGTGAGGTAAACATGTTCCGTGAGGCATACAATGATGGAGGAGGGGCATATAAATACCTTAGATGATCCAATAGCCTTTTTAGTGCTACCTAAAATAGTCTTCAGCATCCTGATCCAAGCTGGACCCAAGACTCCTTCGGTCTTGTGAGCAGCCCATTTGCTGCATCTGAAGAAGAATCAGTGTCTTGTGATTTGGGATCCAAGCCGGACCAGAACAGTGGGCGCTGGGTCGGCTCTCTGAACCGGTGGGAAGGGGTCGTCCCTGATCTGATGGGCCTCTTTGGTCTGGTTCCCTGTCAGTGGGGTTTATGTGGCCTCCTGCCCTTGGCCAGGTTAGATACAAAGTCCTAACGGGCTGACGTCCGTTGTCACTGCAGCCTTAGGAAGTCAGGCAGTCCTGCTGCGGCTCTGGGCAGTGCCCTCTCAGGATGGGGTGAGTGAGGCTGAAAACAGGGTGCCTGCAGCCTGGCAGGGCCAGCGCTAATATAGGATGAAAAAGTGTGTGTTATTGGCTCTGGAAATGAATGTGACGTCCCATCTGGTCTGCCCCCTCCAGACTCACTGTGAGCCTCTCGGGTTCTGCCCTCCCAAGCCTGGGGGAGCTGCAGCCAGGCTCCCTGTATTGGGGGGCACATCCCGTTACTCACAGGATGGGAGCGGGGAGGAGAGAATAGAGCCAGCCCGAGCTGCGTCTGTAGCACCCCTGACTGGCTACTCTTCCCCAGGGGGCGTGATTCCCCCTAGGCAGGCTGAACTGTAGCCCCTCAGCAACTGGCTCGAGCTGTGGTCCCAGGTTCTCAGCCCGGCGTGGTGTGAGCCCTGCGCATGGCAGAACGGGAGTTCCTCCCACCCCTATCCCCATCTTCCTCCTGGGGCAGAGAGGAGGGGATGTGCTGTGATGCTCTTCACACTACAAAACCACTGGGGATGTGGGGGTGCAGATGGGGGAGGGGGAGGTGACATGGGCTGGGGAGGGGGATGAGGAGACCGAGCTGGACAGGCTGGAAGGAAAATGCGGGAAACTCAGTAAAAGCTCCTTGGAAAAGGTAACTGTTCCAGCCAATGGCAGGGGCCCCAGGGCCTGGGATCCCACCTGCAGAGATGGGGGATGGGTGGGAGGTCACTGCCTCTCCTGGCCTAGCGTTGGCTCCAGCGGGGAAAGTGAACCCCGATGCTCTCAACCGCCCTGCAGGGCTAGGGGCTTCTGACTATTTCATCTTGCAAGCAGCTGCAATCCCCTCATCCCTGCTCTCTTCCCCCCCGCTGGCTCAGACCTCTTTGAATCTGGGTTGGCCAGTGCATCCCCCACAGCCACGCACATGAGATAGGGCAGAGGGAGGTAAACAGGCGTGATGGGGTGAATGGCTGCAGGAGATTCAGGGAGAAGGGCGGGGGCTCTGCGGGAGATAGCAGTGCCCTCTCTCTGCAGCTGTCCAGTCTCCTGCTCAGGACTGTTGGCCCAGGGGGTTGGGTGTGGTGGCTGCAGGTTTGCAGGGAGCTCAGTAGTGTGAAGGATCAGCTGGGCCAGTTTCTCTCTAGGCAGGATTCAGGCCTGGGATGGGCACAGGGAAAACGAGCTGTGATATCTCTGCATTGTCCCAGGGGGTCTCTGGCCACTGTGCGCCCTGCCAGCTGGCTTCTGTTCAGAAGAGTTGCTGGACAGGAGGCGGCAGGTCAGAAACGCCCAGAGCTAGAACAAGAGTGGGGCTGTGGGTCGGCGCTGAGTGGAGGAGGAGCGTTAGCCAAGGCTTTGCTCTGCTCCAGCCACGGCTGTTTGGCTTTGCATTTTCATGAGCAATAAAGTTCACCCAGTGTCTATTCCCCTAACTCCAAACCACTGTAAAGAGACCGGAGCTCCAGTTCCCTGGGGGCTGGAACCACTGCAATCTCCACCTTAGGAGGTAGCAAATCTTTGCGTGGCTGAGGGCTGGAGTCTGGAGTGGTGTGACCTCCTAGAGCAGAAACGTTGAGAAACTGCAGATCCCATGGGGGCCTGAAGAGCGAGTGTTCGGGGGTCTGGCCATGTGCAGCTGCAGCCTCCCCTTTTAGGTACATGGATATAGCAAGGGGAGACCTGTCCTGGTAGCGAAGCTGCAGGGGAGTCTGATGGGAATTGTTGCCTGATGCCATCTGACCCAGACTAGACAGGGACAACTAGACCAGTCAGTTTCTCTTTCGTAGCTAGTCAGTTTCACTTCCGGGTTCCCATGCCCTAGCAGAGCGCTGTGGTGTGTTTAGTGTCCATTGCTGCAGAGAAGCGGTTCAAATCAGCCGCTTAAAACGGTCATAAGAACTCACCAGGGCGGGTGCAGCGTCGAGTCACCCACCCTTTCCGCTGCCGGCTAGGAGGGAGTCAGGTGACTCATTCCGGTGCAGTGCAATGATGGTGGAAGAATAAAGAGCAATTGACGTGCTCAGTAAAAAGTCACTTGTCATAGATGTATGGCTGAGCTGGAGTTTTACAAAGCTGGCTTCTATCAGCCACATTGATCGACGTATTTCACGTCAGTTAGAAAAAATCTCTCCTTGGTATTGGGTTTTGCCCTACATTTTGGGGCTAAAATACCTGACAGTGCCCCCTTTGATTTAAACAAGCTAGAATATTCCATGGTCTGGGAGCCTCTTCCCAGGAGTGACAGGCGTCCTTCGCTGGCTGTGCGATGCATACATTCAAAAGTGATTTAGGGGCTCATTGAAAGTCAGTGGGATTTAGGCATCTAAGTCCCTTTGGTGCTTTTGAAAATGTTACCCACTGTATCTAGCCCATGTGGCCATGCCTCCAAGTTCTCTAGACTCGCTCTTTCCTGGTGCATTTACAGCATAAAGTGGGGCAGGTGCTGTTTGCAATGCTCCGTCTCCGCACTATGAATATCCCCCGCCCCATCTCTGTAGCCAGCACCTCCAGCTCCAAAGCACAGACCGTTACCCCGACGCTTCCGAAGTAACTTCAGTAACTGATAGCAGTAGTAGACTCTTATCCTCTATGAGAACCAACCAGTAGAGGGGACAAAACACACTTCGCTATTCCTATTTGGTGCCTTTCAGCCTTGCACAAGAAGAACCAGGTAATTTCCATTTGAATAACCTTAATTTTATACTAAGGACAAAAGAGAGTTCTGCATATGAGAGAGGTGTGTGTTATCCTCCTCCTTTTCCTGGGCTTGGATCTTGCCTGGAAAAGGAGCCCCCCCCCACCTCCCCTGGAGACCAGTGCTATTCCATGGGCTGCACCCTGCAAGGTGGAAAACGGGGATCAGGGGAGATTTTAAGGCTACAGGACTGGGCTGTGGCAGTTCTGACAGTGTCGTCCTGGCGGTTAGGAATGTTAATTATGGTCAAGCAGCATAATTTGGTGGAGGTTGCAGGAGAAAATGACAGAAGGCAAAACTCTAAGAAAATACCACCCTGCTCAAAATAAGAATCTGACACATCTGTTGTGGGGGGGAGGGCACTTTTCCCAGTGGACCCTGGTGCTAATTGAAAAGTAGGCAAGCTCCTTGTTTTGCCCAGCCCTTCCCCCACTTGTCAGGCAGGCCCTTTTGGTCCCGGAGGGGATATCCCCTACCAGAGGCTGTCAAAATACGACCGTGTTGTTAGATTAAACAGCCGAGAGGCTTGGGACCTGCCTGATTGCAATGGGAGGTCACGCAGAACTAGGCTGCAGAGGTCTCCCTGTTGGGAGGTGCGCAGTGGGGGGAGAACTGTGTGCAGCTGGGCATATTAATGGATCTAAAGGCAGAAGATGCCTGGGATTATTTTAAGTTAAAGCTGCATGAGCTGTCGGAGCCCTGTATCCCGAAAAAGGGAAAACGGTTAGTAAGCAAGAGATTTAGACCGAGCTGGATGAGCGACCGTCTCAAAGGGGCGATTAGGAAAAAACAGAAAAGCGTACACAGAGTGGAAGAGGGGAGGGATCAGTAAGGAAACTTACCTTATTGAGATCAGAGGATGTAGAGATGGAGTGAGAAAGGCCAAAAGCCGTGTAGAGTTGGACCTTGCGAGGGGAATTAAAAGCAATAGTAAGAGGTTTTACAGCCATATAAATAGGAAGAAAGCAAAGAAAGAAGAAGTGGGACCGCTGAAGACTATAGCTGGAGTGGAGATTAAGGATAATCTAGGCATGGCGCAATATCTAAATGAATATTTTGCATCGGTGTTCAATGAGGCCAATGAAGAGATTAGGAATATTAGCAGCGTGACAGAGGGGGATACAGGAGGGGGGATTACCGTATCCGAGGTAGAAACCAAACTTGAACACCTTAACGGGACTAAGTCGGGTGGACCGGATGATCTTCATCCAAGAATATTGAAGGAACTGGCGCGAGAAATAGCAGGCCCTTTAGCGATAATTTTTAATGAATCTTTAAACTCGGGGGTGGTACCGTTGGACTGGAGAATAGCTAATGTGGTTCCTATTTTCAAGAAAGGGAAAAAAAGTGACCCGGGTAACTACAGGCCTGTCAGTTTAACATCTGTAGTGTGCAAGGTCCTGGAGAAAATTCTGAAGGAGAAAGTAGTTAAGGACCTTGAGGTCAATGGCAATTGCGACAAATTACAACATGGTTTTACCAAAGGCAGATCGTGCCAAACCAATCTGATTTCCTTCTTTGAGAAAGTAACGGACCTATTAGATAAGGGAAATGCAGTGGACCTAATATACCTTGATTTCAGTAAAGCGTTTGATACTGTACCGCACAAGCAATTATTGGCTAAATTGGAAAAGATGGGGATCGATATGAAAATCCAGAGGTGGATAAGGAACTGGTTAATGGGGAGACTGCAGCGGGTCGTATTGAAGGGTGAACTATCAGGTTGGAGGGAGGTCACCAGTGGAGTTCCTCAAGGTTCGGTTTTGGGACCCATTTTATTTAATCTATTTATTACTGACCTCGGAACCAATTGTAGGAGTGGGCTGATAAAGTTTGCGGATGACACAAAGCTGGGAGGTATTGCCAATTCGGAGGAGGATAGGGATATTCTGCAGGGAGACTTGAATGACCTTGTGAATTGGAGTAACAGAAATAGGATGAAATTTAATAGTGAAAAGTGTAAGGTGATGCATTTAGGGATGGCTAACAACAATTTTAGTTACAAGCTGGGGATGCATCGGTTAGAAGTAACGGAGGAGGAGAAAGACCTTGGAGTCCTGGTAGACCGCAGGATGACTATGAGTCGACAATGTGACGTGGCGGTGAAAAAAGCCAATGCGGTCTTGGGATGCATTAGGCGAGGTATATCTAGTAGGGATAAGGAGGTGCTGCTTCCGTTGTACAAGGCACTGGTGAGAGCTCATTTGGAGTACTGTGTGCAGTTCTGGTCTCCCATGTTTAAAAAAGATGAACTCAAACTGGAACGGGTGCAGAGAAGGGCCACTAGGATGATCAGAGGAATGGAAAACCTGTCGTATGAAAGGAGACTAGAGGAGCCTTCGTTTGGTCAGGGTTGTTTAGCCTGACCAAACGAAGGCTGAGGGGGGATATGATTGCTCTCTTTAAATATATCAGAGGGATAATGTAGTGAGTCGGTGTGGCTCCCCTCCTGCCCAGAAGAGGGAGCCCACGTGCAGGCACCAGAGTGGGTGGAGCCACCGCCGCCTGTCCCCGTCCCCCGTAAGTCAAGGGGCGGGACAGGAAGTATAAAGGCCGGCCGCCAGAGCTCAGTCAGCGGCCAGCCACCACAGGGAGCAGACGTGCGGCCGGGAGCTCCCGGCCTGGAGACCTCCGAGGCCCGAGCCCTAACTGGCCAGAGCTACCCCGGGCCCGCTGCGAGGAGGAGCTGCTGGAGCCCGTCCGCTCCCGTCACTGGGAGGAACCCTGGGAGCCCCCCCCCCACTAACCCTGAGGGCGAGACTGCACCCGAACCCCTCCGCCCCTGCTGCTACCCGGAGGAGCCGCCCGAGTGCCGTTGGCCTGATTTCCCGGCGGAGCTACCGGACCTGCCACCGAGCCCTGGCCGAGAGGAGCCCATGCAGATGGACTGGCCCGAGCCCGGTGCGACGAACGAGGTAGACTCTGAGGGGGAACGTGGAAGTAGCCCGGGGGATAGCCGACCCCGGTCCGGCTGCAACCGAGTGTGAGCCAATGTCAGTGTGTTGCGGTCTGGATACCCCACTGACCAGCAGCGGCAGTAACCGCTGCTAGGGCCCCGGGCTGGAACGCAGTGGAGTGGGTGGGCCTGCGTTCCCCCCTGCCACCCTCCGCTCACGGGTGGCAGGCTTCCCCCTCACCCAACGCTCGGCTACAGAAAGCCTAGGCATACCTGAACTGTTTGCTCGCTCAGCGCCTGCAACCAAGGGCCTGAGCTTTAACTGTGTTTGCCCCGCCCTGATACAGGGCCTGGGCTCCTTACCTGTTGCTTGCTCAGCCCCTGCACCAGAGGGCCTGAGGCTTGATCTAACTGCTGTCTGCTCAGCCCCTGCACCAGAGGGTCTGAGCCCTGAATTCACTGTTGTCGGCTCCGCCCCTGCACCAGAGGGCCTGAGCCTGGAACTGACTGCTGTCGGCTCAGTCCCTGCACCAGAGGGCCTGAGCCCTGAATTAACTGTTGTCGGCTCCGCCCCTGCACCAGAGGGCCTGAGCCCTGAATTAACTGTTGACGGCTCAGCCCCTGCACCAGGGGGCCTGAGCCCTGAACTCCCGGTTGTCTGCTCAGCCCCTGCCTGAGGTAGGGTGACCAGATCACCCAAGACAAATATCGGGACGCGGGGGGAGGTGAGGGGGTGACGCGGGGCGGGGGGCGGGGCCAAAAAAAAAAAATACCCTTCCTCCGCAAGCGCTGGAGGGAGGCCCGGGAGACTCAGGGGAAGCGCGGGGCCGGGGTGAGTAACAGTCCGGCCTGGTCCCTTGCAGGCAGGACTCAGTTGGGTGGTAGGGCGAGGAGGGGGGCGGCCCGCGGGGCCAGGCGGCGGCTGTTCTCACCCCTGGCCAGCGGGACTCGGGAGCAGCCGCTGCTGCAGCTCCCACTGCCGCGGGGGCAGGAAGCGGCCATGGCGCTCGGCGGCTGCAGCTCTGGCACCCCCGAACCCCCCAAGCCGGGGCCTGCTGCGGGGACCCAGCAGCGCGAATGCTGCGCCCAGCCCAGCCCCTGGCCAGGCGCGTCTGGGCTGCTGCCCAGCTGGTGCTATCGCGCGGCGGCCCCAGAGTGGGGGCAGCAGGCCCCAGCCCCCCCGTCCCGCAGGGGAACGAACGGGGCTGGGCTGCCGATGCCTCCGCCCCGGGGCCGCCGCGGGATAGCACCAGCTGGGCAGCAGCCCAGACGCGACTGGCCAGGGGCTGGGCCCAGCGTACGCGCTGCTGGGTCCCTGCAGCAGGCCCCGGCTCGGGGGGTTCGGGGGTGCCAGAGCTGCAGCCGCCGAGCACCATGGCCGCTTCCTCCCCCGCGGCAGTGGGAGCTGCAGCAGCGGCTGCTCCCGAGTCCCGCTGCCCGGGGGGACAACAACAGCCCGCCTGGCCCCGCGGGTCGCCCCCCTCCTCTCCCAACCACCCAACTGGGTCCTGTCTGCTCGGGGCCAGGCCGGACTGTTACTCACCCCGGCCCCGTGCTTCCCCTGCGTCTCCCGGGCCTCCCTCCAGCGCTTGTGGAGGGAGGGGGAATGGTGAGCCCGGGGAAGAGGCGGGGATTCGGGGAGGGAGCCAATCGGGGGAGGAGGGGGCGGAGTCGGGGCGGGGGGGGGGTGCGAGCACTTCCGGGCTCTAGGCTCCGGGGCATTTCCTTGTTTGTCCAGTGTCCTGACCGCATGTCGGTCGGGACGCGGGACAAACAAGGAAATATCGGGACAGTCCCGATAAAATCGGGACGTCTGGTCACCCTAGCCTGAGGGCCTGAGCCCTGAGCTAGCTGTCGGCTTTGCTCCGCCCCTGCACCAGAGGGCTGGAGCTTCTGGACTAACGGACTGCTTGTTCCCCCAGTAGTGAGTCGGTGTGGCTCCCCTCCTGCCCGGAAGGGTCGAGCCCCGGCACGGACCTATTACAGATAAATACCAGGGAGGGAGAGGAATTATTCCAGCTCAGT
This sequence comes from Chrysemys picta bellii, assembly GCF_011386835.1. Classification (NCBI taxonomy): domain Eukaryota; kingdom Metazoa; phylum Chordata; order Testudines; family Emydidae; genus Chrysemys; species Chrysemys picta. The sequence continues at coordinate 73,467 of NW_027052785.1, read as the reverse complement.
ACTAATGTGGACACGAGAACGAATGGATATAAACTGGCCGTGGGGAAGTTTAGGCTTGAAATTAGACGAAGGTTCCTGACCGTCAGAGGGGTGAAATATTGGAACAGCCTTCCGAGGGAAACGGTGGGGGCGAAGGACCTATCTGGTTTTAAGATTAAGCTAGATAAGTTTATGGAGGGAATGGTTTAATGGGATAACATGATTCTAGTCAAAGGAACAGCGTGCCATCGCTGGTAAATAGTATAATGGCCAATGAGGGTCTGGCTGGAGACTCTTGCCTACGTGCTCGGGGTTTTACTGATCGCCATATTTGGGGTCGGGAAGGAATTTTCCTCCAGGGTAGATTGGCAGAGGCCCTGGAGGTTTTTCGCCTTCCCCCGCAGCATGGGGCAGGGATCGCTAGCTGGAGGATTCTCTGCTAATTGAAGTCTCTAAACCACAGGATTCGGGGGCTTCAACAGCAGAGTCAAGAGAAAGGGTAGGGACGGCTTTGTGGCCTGCATCATGCGGGAGGTCAGACTAGATGATCATAATGGTCCCTTCTGACCTTAAAGTCTATGAGTCTGAGTCTGAGTTTCTGCCTATGTTAAGTGCTAGCAGGTTTCCCCCTAGCCACAGTTTCAGTTGGAGGTTAAGCATGTGACCCTGCCATACCCTGGTGATTCTCTTAGCAAGCGCGTGGCTCGCACTCTGCAGGTGCTGGGGGTCGCTTTCCCGGAACAGCTCATTTTCCACGACTCAAATGGGTTGTCTATGTGGGTGCTCGGCCCATTGAGCAGATCTGCCGCTGTCTGTCGGGCTTCCCTTCTGCACACAGTGGGTTTATTCCCAGCATCCTGCTTTAACCAGAGTTAATATGTTGGGAGAAAAAAATCAAGCCCTGCTGTTTCTCTCTGCTGCCTGAGAAGGTGGGGCTCAGACCCAGCCGCTTATCGGCCAGGCTGTGCATGAATTGGGGTGCTGACCCAGGGGATGCCGTCCCCTTTGTAACCATGATGCTTTTGTTTTCTGCGGGCTGTCCCTTTAAACCTGCAAGGACTCGGCTGCTTATCTCTATGGATAGTCATTGCGGGTGCAGGCTGTGATCTGTCTCTTGCACGACTCTGGCCCTCAGTTGCATAGTATCTGAGCACAGCAGGGCTTTTACTGTCTTTATCCTCAGACAGCCCTGCAAGGTAGGGCGGTGCTGTTATCCCCATTGCGCAGATAACGACACCTAGCTCTTCTCTAGCACTTGTCGTCCATAGATCTCGAAGCACTTGACAAAGGAGCTCAAGTTTCATTGTTCCCATTTTACAGCAGGGGGAAACTGAGGCACGGAGAGACTAAAGGGTTTGTCCACACAGGGAAATTGGCCAGAACAGCTCCCCATGTGGACACTCTGGTTCTGGAATAAGAGTGCCTTTTTCTGGTTTAAGGCAGGGTGTGAATTTAATCTGGATTAAGTTCCCTGTGTAGACAAGCCCTGAGTGACTTGCCCAAAGTCACACAGGGAGTTGGAGGTGGGGCAGGAAGCTGAACCTGCGTCTCAGGAGTTCCAGGCCAGTGCCCTGACCCTGGGCCATCCTTCCTCCCTTTTTCTCATTTTGTTCCCTCTTGACCCAAGGGAAGGTCATTTGGGCTGGGTCGGCTGGTCTTTGTGCCATGGCAGTACCCAGCTTTGCCCACCTCTGATACAGCACTGAGTCTGTCACGCCGCGCTTCCCATCTGCCCCTCGCCCTATGACACAAGAACGTGTTGGCAGGAGCCTCTTCTGGATCAGACTTTTCCGGGGCCGTGGTCCGTTTCCAAGCCTTGCCTTGTGGGCTAGAGCGCGGTGAAATGTTTCGAAACAGACAGTTTGCTGACCAATGCGGTTTCGGCCAATCCAAGACGATGAGCATATTTGAATGAATAATTTTGGCCCTTCACAAGATGGCCAAAGGAGAAGGGGCCACCCCCACGCCCCTTCTCCTCCCCACCACCCTGCCCTTGCTAACCTTTAGCCAGGTGATCGGGGCACTCAGCTGGGGTGTGGGAGACCCAGGTTCAAATCCCTGCTCTGGAACAGACCCCAAATGGATGTTTTCAACTCACTGAAAAGTCCAAAAAGCTTCAGAGTCTGTTCAACATGAACGGAATATTATTATTATTATTATTTTATTTTTTTTGGAGGGAGGTAAGGGGGAAAGCTGCTGCCAAACCAAACGTTCAGTTCTTCCCCCAACTCTGCTGTGGCCCTCAAGGGGCAAAGCGCCCACGGACGTCACAGGCACCTTGGCTGGGATCAGACCCTGTGGTTCTCTCCCTGCTTGGCTCGCTCTGACCCGCGTGCTCTGGCTAACCCTGCACTGGCGCCTCCCGCTCGCCTGCCGGTGGCCTGGCTCTCTTCAGTGTGGCACTGCTGCCTGCCTGGCCATCCAGCGGGTCCCTGCCATGGGGCTGGCCTAGTCCAGGAGAGTCTCCCTGAAGGAAACCCAGGGGCCATCGGGTAGGTCCGCATGGGCCACAGCGGTTTTTCACTGGCTTGCAGTGCTGATAGGGTGACCAGATGTCCCGATTTTACAGGAACAGTCCCGATTTTGGGGTCTTTTTCTTATATAGGCTCCTATTACACCCCACCCCGTCCTGATTTTTCACACTTGCTGTCTGGAAACCCTAAGTGCATCCCCTGTCCCTCCCTGACCTCTCTCCCCATGAGTGGAGGGCAGAGTCCATGAAATTAACTGATCTTCCTCTTCCCCTGTTGTCAGCGAGTGGGATCGAACCTGCGACCTCTGGAGCTTAATGCATGAGCCTCTGCTGCATGAGATAAAAGCTACATGGCACCCACTAAGGCTGGAGCCGACTCATTCATCTCTAAGTGGGCTCGGTGCCACTACATGGGACAGAGCACCACACCCCAGAGGTGTGTGGGTTACACAGTGCCTTGAGATTCTGACCCACTGCACAAAGGACCCGTTCCCAGTGCTGGGGCAGGGTCTTGTTTCGACCCAAGGGTGCTGTGGGGTCGATCCCGTCCATGGGTTCGGGTTCCAGGCCAGGATTCTGGGAGACCGCCGGGTCGGTCTGTGTCCGGTAGCCTCAATAAAGTATCCCGTGTGTATTCGTCTCCGCCCAGCCCTGCCCTCCTGCTCTGCTCTGGTGTCCCTGCGTGGAGCCTGGAGATGGGAACTAGCTCTCCAAGAGCCAGGCACTCTGAGAACTTGGGAAGCCTTCAAAGCTTCCCGCTGTGGAAAAGCAAAAAATCCAGCAACCCCTTCTCCCACCCTTCCCGCCCCCCTGGGTGCTGCACTGCCTTGCCCTCCCCTGTTCCCACCCTTCCCTGCCCCCCCCCCCGGCTGCTGCACCAACCTCTGCTTTCGCACACCCCTTCTCCCACCCTTCCCTGGGTGCTGCACTGCCTTGCCCTCCCCTGCTCCCACCCTTCCCTGCCCCCCCTGGGTGCTGCACTGCCTTGCCCTCCCCTGCTCCCACCCTTCCCTGCCCCCCCCCGGGTGCTGCACTGCCTTGCCCTCCCCTGCTCCCACCCTTCCCTGCCCCCCCTGGGTGCTGCACTGCCTTGCCCTCCCCTGCTCCCCCCCTTCCCTGCCCCCCTGGGTGCTGCACTGCCTTGCCCTCCCCTTCTCCCACACTCCCCTGCCCCCCTGGGTGCTGCACTGCCTCTGCCCTCCCCTGCTCCCACCCTTCCCTGCCCCCCCCCCCGGCTGCTGCACCAACCTCTGCTTTCGCACAACCCCTTCTCCCACCCTTCCCTGGGTGCTGCACTGCCTTGACCTCACCTGCTCCCACCCTTCCCTGCCCCCCCGCGGGTGCTGCACTGCCTTGCCCTCCCCTTCTCCCACCCTTCCCTGCCCCCCTGGGTGCTGCACTGCCTTGCCCTCTCCTGCTCCCACCCTTCCCTGCCCCCCCCCCGCGGGTGCTGCACTGCCTTGCCCTCCCCTTCTCCCACCCTTCCCTGCCCCGCTGGGTGCTGCACTGCCTTGCCCTCTCCTGCTCCCACCCTTCCCTGCCCCCCCTGGGTGCTGCACTGCCTCTGTCCTCCCCTGCTCCCACCCTTCCTGCCCCCCTGGGTGCTGCACTGCCTTGCCCTCACCTGCTCCCACCCTTCCCTGCCCCCCTGGGTGCTGCACTGCCTTGCCCTCTCCTGCTCCCACCCTTCCCGCCCCCCTGGGTGCTGCACTGCCTTGCCCTCCCCTGCTCCCCCCCTTCCCTGCCCCCCCCGGGTGCTGCACTGCCTTGCCCTCCCCTTCTCCCACCCTTCCCTGCCCCCCTGGGTGCTGCACTGCCTTGCCCTCACCTGCTCCCACCCTTCCCTGCCCCCCCTGGGTGCTGCACTGCCTTGCCCTCACCTGCTCCCACCCTTCCCTGCCCCCCCCGCGGTTGCTGCACTGCCTTGCCCTCCCCTTCTCCCACCCTTCCCTGCCCCCCTGGGTGCTGCACTGCCTTGCCCTCTCCTGCTCGCACCCTTCCCTGCCCCCCCTGGGTGCTGCACTGCCTCTGTCCTCCCCTGCTCCCACCCTTCCCGCCCCCCTGGGTGCTGCACTGCCTTGCCCTCCCCTTCTCCCACCCTTCCCGCCCCCCTCGGTGCTGCACTGCCTCTGCCCTCCCCTTCTCCCACCCTTCCTGCCCCCCTGGGTGCTGCACTGCCTCTGCCCTCCCCTGCTCCCACCCTTCCCTGCCCCCCCCGGCTGCTGCACCAACCTCTGCTTTCGCAGAACCCCTTCTCCCACCCTTCCTGCCCCCCTGGGTGCTGCACTGCCTTGCCCTCACCTGCTCCCACCCTTCCCTGCCCCCCCCCCCGGCTGCTGCACCAACCTCTGCTTTCGCACAACCCCTTCTCCCACCCTTCCCTGGGTGCTGCACTGCCTTGCCCTCCCCTGCTCCCACCCTTCCCTGCCCCCCCTGGGTGCTGCACTGCCTCTGTCCTCCCCTGCTCCCACCCTTCCCTGCCCCCCCGGGTGCTGCACTGCCTTGCCCTCCCCTGCTCCCACCCTTCCCTGCCCCCCTGGGTGCTGCACTGCCTTGCCCTCCCCTGCTCCCATCCTTCCCTGACCCCCCCGGGTGCTGCACTGCCTTGCCCTCCCCTGCTCCCATCCTTCCCTGACCCCCCCGGGTGCTGCACTGCCTTGCCCTCCCCTTCTCCCACCCTTCCCTGCCCCCCCCACGGGTGCTGCACTGCCTTGCCCTCCCCTTCTCCCACCCTTCCCTGCCCCCCTGGGTGCTGCACTGCCTTGCCCTCCCCTGCTCCCACCCTTCCCTGCCCCCCCTGGGTGCTGCACTGCCTTGCCCTCCCCTGCTCCCACCCTTCCCTGCCCCCCCCGGGTGTTGCACTGCCTTGCCCTCCCCTGCTCCCACCCTTCCCTGCCCCCCCCGGGTGCTGCACTGCCTTGCCCTCCCCTTCTCCTACCCTTCCCTGCCCCCCTGGGTGCTGCACTGCCTTGCCCTCCCCTGCTCCCCCCCTTCCCTGCCCCCCCCGGGTGCTGCACTGCCTTGCCCTCCCCTTCTCCCACCCTTCCCTGCCCCCCTGGGTGCTGCACTGCCTCTGCCCTCCCCTGCTCCCACCCTTCCCTGCCCCCCCCCCCGGCTGCTGCACCAACCTCTGCTTTCGCACAACCCCTTCTCCCACCCTTCCCTGGGTGCTGCACTGCCTTGCCCTCACCTGATCCCACCCTTCCCTGCCCCCCCCGCGGGTGCTGCACTGCCTTGCCCTCCCCTTCTCCCACCCTTCCCTGCCCCCCTGGGTGCTGCACTGCCTTGCCCTCTCCTGCTCGCACCCTTCCCTGCCCCCCCTGGGTGCTGCACTGCCTCTGTCCTCCCCTGCTCCCACCCTTCCCGCCCCCCTGGGTGCTGCACTGCCTTGCCCTCCCCTTCTCCCACCCTTCCCGCCCCCCTCGGTGCTGCACTGCCTCTGCCCTCCCCTTCTCCCACCCTTCCTGCCCCCCTGGGGCTGCACTGCCTTGCCCTCCCCTGCTCCCACCCTTCCCGCCCCCCTCGGTGCTGCACTGCCTCTGCCCTCCCCTTCTCCCACCCTTCCCGCCCCCCTCGGTGCTGCACTGCCTCTGCCCTCCCCTTCTCCCACCCTTCCTGCCCCCCCCACCCCGGATGGGACACTGAGCGGAATGCCGAGGCGCTGCAGGAGAGGGTGCTGGCGATCTAGTAGGAGGTGCTTTTCCCTCTGGATCTGCCTGGCACCCGTCCCCCATCAGTCAGTAGTAGTAGTAGTAATAGTGCCTACCTACCACCCCAGTCATGGACCAGGTCCCCATTGTGTAGGTCCTGGATAAACACTGACCAAAAGGCCCCCCAAGGAACTGACACTTCATGTAATAAGCCACTCCAATTTTGGCAAGGACTTGAGATACTCCAAGCCCCTCTGGCTTGTGCACGAGATAAGTCAGCCGGCCATGTGCCCACGGCCCATTTGAAGGCAGGGGTCAGGGAGGAGAAAGCCTTGGGCCTGCGGGACAGGTATGGGGCTGGAAGGAAATAGGAGCTGCTGCCAGTTCTGCAGGTGGCAGTGGAGTTCCTCTGCAGTGTCACTGGTATAACAGAGCATGGACCAGCCTCTGCTTTCGCACAAATATTTCAGGGGCTGGTAGGGATGGGGGCCCAGAATCTCCCCGAAGGGCGTGGAGGGCGGCTCCGGATCAGAACTCCACCCGTCTCTGGGAGGGTAGAAATACCCAGTAGAGGCCAGAATTTGTGTTCAGCAGTGCCTAGGGACCAGGGCCCCATTGTGCTAGGGGCTTTACAAACACACAGTAAGAGACAAGCTGCCACTTGGCTGCAGGAGAGGGCTGAAACAGACCAGCCAAGCCATCGGAGGGGAGCTGCAAAGGGCACGTCAGTGTGATTCTTTCTGCAGGGATGGGTTGGGGTGTGTATATGTGTGTGTGTGTGTGTATATATATCTATATATCTATATATGTGTATATATATATAATATATTTTTTTGTTAAGCTCCTTTAGTGTGTGGCTCTAGACTCCAGTACAAATACGGACGGCCTTGGGTGCTGCTATTCGAGACTCCACTGAGGATCCCGACGGCAGAAGCCTATAGCTGGCCTGCCAGCCCCTCAGCCCTGCGTGAGGCTAGCTTAAAATAAGATGGAGCACTGGCTGGTAATGTTTGCCCCTTGTATTCCTCTGCTGGGGTTTTGGTTGGGCCCCTGAGGGTGGGGTTTCCCTTCTGCGGGGTCTTCTCTGGTTTAAAGCCTGTATGTTTGTTCCTCTCTGAAAACCAGTCTCCTGCCCGCTCAGAGCCTGCTGCAATGAAACACGGAGGGCAGGCGGCGTGGCTCAGCACAGATGTACCATGCCAGAGCTAATGAGCTGCACGTGTGGGCTGCCCAATGCCTGATTTAAAGGGCTTCCCTAAGCCTGGGGAAGCTCAGAGACAGGGATTATAGGGGCCAGGGAGCTATGCATTCTGGGAAACGGGGCTCAAGAAAGGCAGAGGGGGCAGGCCATGTGGCTTCTGAATGGCTGGAGAGGTTGGGGGGAAGGAGAGGAGCAGTCCCCAGCCTCTGGGGGAAGTGTTTCCTGGTCTACTCCCCAGGGATGAGGGAAGGAATTGGACCTGGGTCTTGTGGAGGGCAGGGCAGGGAGTGCCCCCTGGAAGGATTGCTCCTGCTGGGCAAAGGCTGCATTGAGCTGGGTCTTTACAGGGTCCTGTGGCCAAACTGAACTTGTAGGGACTGCCATGTTGGAGACAACCCTGGTAACGTGGGGGGTGCCCCTTAGTGCACCAGTGCAGCCCCCGGCACAGGAACAAGAGAGGACCTGCTCTGGGGTGAGGGATCCCCCAGTCTGACCTGTGTAACCCAGGCCACAGGGCTCCCTTGCATTAATTCCTGGTGGAACTAGAGCAGGGCTTTGAGCAAACCACCCCGTCCTGATTTAACACTTGCCAGTTCTGGAGAATCCAGCCCTTGCGAGGTGGTTCCAAGGGTTAATGACCTTCCCTGTTTGCGTTTGTCTAGCATCAAGTTCCAGCAGCTGGATCTCATTAGACCATCCTGTGCTAGGCGGACGAGCCCGTTATCATCAGCCTCGGGTTCCCTGGGTAGGTGGCTGTAGACTGGGATCAAGTTGCCCTTTAACTCTTTGGTTAAATTAAACACGTTGAGCTCTCCCTTATCTGGCCCCCACCTCTGGGGTATCTGAGCCCCTCAAGCCATTCATGTATTTACTCTCTATATTCCCCCCACCCTGGCAGGGCAGTGCTGTTACCCCAGAGCACAGATTGGGAAACTGAGGCACAAAATTGATTAGAGGGTGTGCCCAAAGTCACCCAAGAACTCTGCGGCAGAGCCAGGAATTGAACCCAGATATGCTGAGTCCTGGTTTAGTGCCCTAGACGCTAGGCCATTCTGTCTGGCCGTGGGCTCTGCCTGCTGCTGGAGGTCTTCCTAGAACCTCCGCACAAAGCTCAAACGTCCAATCCCCGCTTCAGGCAGGCGCGCTGAGGAGCGAGTTAATGCCCTGCTGGGAGGTGACTAATGGTGTCTTTTAATCTGAGTCATAGGGGAGAGCGCTGGCTGATCAGGCCCGACAGTCCTGTGGGAGCCTCATTTGATTTTCTCCAGTTGCCTGAGCTGCCTTCTGGCTGCTGTAATTAAATGCTTTACTTTGGCTTGAATTGGTCCAAATCAACCAGAGAGTCCCATGTGCAGACAGCAAACTCTTCTTCCCCTCCCCTCCCTATGTACAGGGCCCAACCCAACCCCCCTTCCCCTTCCCCCATGTGGGAACTTGGTCCCTTCCCTCCAGAGGACAAAGTGGTCCCAGCATCTCTCCCCAGCCCCACAGGGAAAGCCCCAGATCTGGAGTGGAGGTTCGGCTGAGCTGCTTGCTGCAGCAGGGGAAGAATGGCCAGTGGATAGGGGGCTAGCCTGGGACTCTGGAGACGTGGGTTCCAGTCCCCCCTCTGCCACAGACACTCCATATGCCCTTGGGCAAGTCCCTCAGCCTTTCATAGCCGCTCTGGGCCTCACTTCACCTCAGTACAATGGGGTAATAGCAACACCCTGGCAGTGGGTTTGATGGTCAGTGCACTCCAGTAATGGGGGCTGCGTAAGTACCTTGGAGAGAACCCATCTGAACATGTCCACCGATCCTCTTCCCCTCCCCGCCAAGGGAGGCTGGCAGCCCTCTCTTGCTGTAGTCAGAGGCTTAGTCCTCTGCTGGCAAGATGTTGCCATGGTCAGCGCTACAGCATGCACATCAGCCTGATTCTCCCCTCCTCACCCCTCGTGCCACCATGTACGCTAAGGTGAACTGCTACCACCGTGCCGAGTGATCAAGGGCACATGGTGACATGAGGGAGGTGGGGATCAAGGCCTTTCACTGTGGTCTCTGGGTAGCAGCAGCTCTCCTGGGTGTGTCCCAAGGGAGCCGGTCTGTCTGGGCACTTGCACCTGCTCAACACTGTGGATGTGGAGCTCGGCAGCAGACCTTGTGCCATGGGGGGGAGGGGGGGTTGCTCTGGATCGATCTGACCAGTGCCAGAACAAGAGGCCTCGTTCTCTTGCCGCTTGAGAGGCGATTCCATTCTCCTTGGAATCTCTGCATCCTTTCTGCAATGGACGAGGGACCAACGTGTGAAACAGAGACTGGGACAGGAGAATGGCAAAGCGGTGATGAAAATGGGTCATGGCTATCGTGTTGCTGCAGTACGGTGCACTTACAATAGTAACAGCATATGGACCAAAGCGTTCGGGAGGCGATACTGGGTCCAGTCCTAGTCAATATTTTTAATTAGCGACCTGGAGAATATTAATCACACTGGTGGCCAATAAGTTTGACCTCGGCACTTATGCTGCCCTCCAACAGTGTCCGGGTGCCTGCTCAAATCAGGAGCGACCCCTACGCTGGGGAGGATGCATGGGCTGAGCAGCAGCACGGGGAGGCCGGCTGGAACAGAGGCCCCCGTAGCGTGGCTCAGATGCCCAATGAGAATGGAGGGGACTGGCTAGGCAGGCAGTCGCACCACATCGAAAGCTCAGGGGGATTGGAGCGGGTGACGGATTCAGTGTGAGTCATCCACGGGCGGCTGCTGCAGACATAGACCAGCGCAGCCTCTGCTGTCGACGAGGTGCCAGGAGTCGGAGCTGCAGCGGAGCAGATGTAGGTTACACGTTAGGCAGCGCTCTGCTCAGGCAGGGTCTGCTTTGCCCTTCCAAGCTAGAAAAACAGGCCGGGGCCTGTGGCTAGAACCAGGACTGGATTCCTCCAAGTTGCTTTGACCCTCTGGGCTGATCCAGGGAGGACACGAGTCTGGGACTGTTCGTTGTCTGTAGCTCATACTTCCAGCTGTGGGCGTCCCTGGTGCATTGGCCAAGATGGACGTGTTCACGCTTGCGATCCTCACCCTGCCCACAGCCGAGCTACAACTGTGTTTGCCCTCCATGCATCTGATGAAGTGGGTTATAGCCCACAAAAGCTTTTGCCCAAATACATTTGTTAGTCTCTAAGGTGCCACAAGGACTCCGCGTTGTTTTTGTTTGCCCTGTTGCTGCTCCATACCTGACCTCTGAGGTCTCTGCCAGGGGCAGATGGTGCTAACATAGCAGCAACACCCCATCCAAATTCCAGCGGGGCCAACATTAGCCATGTTTGAGTGGTACAGGGTAGAAACCCCCAAAGACTCTGAGCAGCCTGTCCACTTGGCTAGTCTAATCCCTTTGAAAAGTGGAGCTAGCTGGACTAAACAAGAAAACCCTCTGTCTGAGCCAGCTGCTGGCTGAGTGCACCAAAGAGACATTTCTATCCTCCCTAAATGTATGGCTTCCTGCTCCACCATGTAGGGGATCTCCCCTCCCTCCCCCATCTTACGTCCGAATCTTCTGTCTTTCGAGGTAATCTTTGGCCTGGATACTGACTTGCGTTGAACAGAGAGGTTTTCTTGCCTCCAGACCATTGATTGTTCATCAATCGGGTGTTTTTGTGTGAAAACTCCCTAGTGTGTGTGTGTCTTGAGCCGCTAAGGGGAGAGTTCCCTGGTCAGGTGCATTGCAGCCCCGAGAGCTTGCATTGTTTTTATTTAATGATTCTGTCACTCTGCCTGCCCTGCTGTCCAGTGCAGGGTGACCCTTGGACCTCTACAGCCACATCCATACAGCAGCTGCTCTGGGCAACTGTGCAAACAGCATTAGCAGGCCCTAGCTTGAGCTATAGGTTACCAAGCCCCGATGTGGACGTGTGACCAGACAGCATGGCAAACTCTAATGCTACTAGTGGGCACAGCTCGGTGGGTGTCTCAGAGGGTTTTGGGGTGAGATCTTAAAAACTGTCTGCTTTGCGTGGGTGATGATTCTTCCTCCTGTGATAAATGGGGGGTAGCTCCCTTTTATGAACACCCAGCCACTTAAACAACAAGGAGTCTGGTGGCACCTTAAAGACTAACAGATTTATTTGGGCATAAGCTTTCATGAGTAAAAACCTCACTTCTTCGGATGCATAGAGTGAAAGTTACAGATGCAGGCATTATATACTGACACATGGAGAGCAGGGAGTTACTTCGCAAGTGGAGAACCAGTGTTGACAGGGCCAATTCAATCAGGGTGGATGTAGTCTACTCCCAATAATAGATAAGGAGGTGTCAATTCCAGGAGAGGAAAAGCTGCTTCTGTAATGAGCCAGCCACTCCCAGTCCCTATTCAAGCCCAGATTAATGGTGTTATATTTGCAAATGAATTTTAGTTCTGCTGTTTCTCTTTGAAGTCTGTTTCTGAAGTTTTTTTTGTTCAATGATAGTGACTTTTAAATCTGTAATAGAATGACCAGGGAGATTGAAGTGTTCACTTACTGGCTTATGTATGTTACCATTCCTGATGTCCGATTTGTGTCCATTTATTCTTTTGCGGAGGGACTGTCCGGTTTGGCCAATGTACATGACAGAGGGGAATTGCTGGCACATGATGGCATATATAACATTAGTGGATGTGCAGGTGAATGAGCCCTTGAGTTATAAAATCCCGCATAGTAGTTGTTCTCTACTTGCTTTACCTGTAAAGGGTGAAAAAGTCTCCCTGCATAGGTAAAAGGAAGGGAGTGGGCACCTTACCAAAAGAGCCAATGGGAGGGCTAGAACTTTTTAAAATTGGGGAAAACTTTCCCTTTGTCTGTCTCTGTTCTCCGGAGAGAGGGGACAGAGCAGAGACAGGGCTGGAGCTATGCTGTAAAAAGCTGTGGGCCAGGTATGGAAATCACCAGATCATACCTAGAAACTTACTTATTTGAAACCCCAGATATGTAAGTGGATCAGGAAATGTCTAGGAAGATGCAATCAGGTTTATCACTTTTTATTTCTTTATGGCTTGTGGACAGCTCTGTGCTAACTTCAGGTGCTTTTGTTTTGCTTGTAACCTTTAATCTGGATAGCTCAGGAGAGCTATCTTCATGCTTAATTCTTGTAATAGGCTTTTTGCTAGATTAAGCAACAAAGTTCCAAATGTATTTTCTTTCTTGTTTGTTTTTAATAAAATTTACCTTTTTTAAGAATAGAATTGGATTATTGTGTCCTAAGAGGTTTGTGCACATGTTGTTTAATTAGCTGGTGGAAACGACTGATTTCCTTTGTTTTGTTTCTCAGCTCTTCCCTGAAGGGGGGTGACAGGGCTTGAGGGTACCCCACAGGAAGGAATTTCCAAGTGCGCCTTCCTGGGTTCCAAAAGCGGGGGGAGGTTTGCACTTGGGTGGTGGCAGCATCTACCCATCCAAGGTCAGAAAGAAGCTGTAACCTTGGGAGTTTAATACAAGCCTGGAGTGGCCAGTATTCCTTTTTAGAATCCTTGCGGGCCCCCACCTTCTGCACTTGACATGCCAGAGTGGGGAAACAGCCTTGACACCCCCCCATGTCACCTGCCTGGTGGGACACTTCTCATAAGGGCAGAGGGTTTGCCCAAGTGTCCAAGGTTGTGTTTTTTCTCTTCCCCCGTTCATGCTGCATGCAGTCTAATGGTGCCCCGGCCCCAGAAGTGGCTGCATTTCCATGTTGCTGTACACTTACCATGCTGGGGGAGGGGGAGAGGGAGGACGAGGAGGCAGTGGAGATTTAATTTAGTGCCAGATTTTCAAAACTGCTCAGCTCCCAGTGGGTGGTGGGGACTGTTGGGAGCTGAGATCTCTTGAAAGCCTAGGCCAGGTCTGTGCTGGGCTGTTCAAGTGTTAATTGGCAAAGTGCTGTGGGCAGAACGGAGTTTGATAGATGTGAAATATTCCCATAGAGAGAATTTAGCAATGGAAGGGGAAAGGTGACTGGAGAGGTGACTGGACAGCATCCTTTCTAGAACTTGGGCAGATCATCTGGGTTTGTGCCCTGAGCTTCAGGGGACCCAAGTCCTAGGGTCTGAGTTGCGCAGACTTCATCTGCAATGATGCTGTGCACGAGCACGGCTTCAAAACACTCGTATCAAATCAAACACTTCTTAGTGGCTGCTGATGAGCTGTGTACGGCGGGACAAGGGGACATACCCTTTTTAAAAAGCTGGTTTCCCTCCCTGTCTGGTCCATGGTGCGGTTGGGTTATTGATTGACACCTGGAGTTCTGGAGTTCTGGGTGCCATACAGAACATTTGGGGAACGAACCCCTGATCTTCCAGACTATCCCATGGAGCCTAGGACCCGTCTGACGCGGTTCTGCGGAATCGTAGTATCTTTCTGGACTAGCTATTTCTCTGCAGTGGATCGCTGAGGCCTCTTACTAGGAGGAAGCAAGGCGGGGGAAGGCTCCCTGAATCGCTCGCTACTGGCGTGGGGACTGCGCACTCGCTCTTAGGCCAGTGCCCATTCAAGACTTTGGACGCCAGCCCAAGTGGTTCCCCCTCTGTAAATGTTGGCTTATGGTGACGAAACTGAACAAGCCGGCCATTGTGCGTCTCTGGGCCACTGAAGAAATTGACCGGAGATTTTTATAAGTGTGTGTGCGTCAGTGTCAGTCAAAGCTTTTCACCCTTTCGGGTTCAGTGTCCCGCTCCCTCCTCCTCTCCTGGCAGATGCTTGGTTGCCATGACAATCTTGCCATGGTGACAGCTGCTTTCACATCCTGCCAGCAAAGAAAGAAAAGACAGAGGCTCCCAGTCGGGGAGCCCCCTGTGCCGCCTCTCTTGCTTTATAAACTGCTCTGTGTGTCTCTCTTTCTTGTCTAGTCTGGCTCCGGCGCAGCCCGGATGCAGGATAGGGGCTCCCTGGCACACAGTGCCACTTTGCGAGGCAGCAGCCTCCTGGCTCTGGGGGCTGTCTGTCAGTCATTGGCCCAGCGAGAGCTCCCAGTTGGAAAGGGCAAGATCTCTCGCCCTGCCCATGTCTCTGTCTCTACCAGTGTGTCTGTCAGCCTGCAGCTCTCTGCCTTGTGTGTTCCTGGCTCTCTCAGCTGGCCCAAGCCTAGGTTTGCAAATAGACCAGTCCTGCAGGAAGGATCTGCAGCTTCGTCTGGCCATGTCAGTCAGCCCTGGTGCTCCAATGATCCTTGCTTGGACCAGATCTATTTGCTGCCTTCCCACCACCTGCGCCTCCAAACAGTTCAGCCAACTGAATGTGCCTTAGTGGGGCGGGGGACTCTTGTCCTCTCCTCTTCCCCCAACCCCTCTTGCACCCAGCTGTGGCATCCGTCACACCCCCACCTCTTCCCTCCGGAGGGTCAGGAAGGCTCCAGCTGGAGTGTCGTGCAGGGCTGTTTGCTAACAGTGAACGCTGTGCGGTCCTTTGTGTCCATCTCCTTTCCCTCTCCCCCTCCCTGAACCCCCGGCACCGGTGATCCCACAGTGAACAGGTCTGTCTATGGGCTTGTCGGCCAGTTTGACTGCACCCAGCCCCAAGAGTTGCTATACTCCCAGAATGCATTGCCAGTGCCTCCTGGATGCTGTTGGTGTCATGTCTCCTGTGGGGCCATCAGCAGGAGGGAGCAGGTGCTGAGCCAGGGCTGGTCTCACACCCCACTCCTAATAGGGCTCTGGGATCTTTCAAGCCCCTTCTACCCTAGAAAAGTGGCTGACAGCTGTTGTGCCCCTGAAATGGAGATTGGAAGCAGCTCGTGTGGCTGGAACAAGCCCCGTCCTGTGCTCCGGTGTAGAAGGTGCAACTGGCAGTAAAACCATTCTCAGCACCAGTGCAGATGGGGCTCGGGTCCGATCCTTTCTGGGCAATGCCTGCAGGAGGCTGCCTCCCCTCTGGCCTGATGGATGATTTCCCTGCCTGTGAAGCCCTGGTCTGTTTTAGGTGCCACTTTGTGACCACTGGGTAACTCCCTAACTGCCAAAGGGGCTTAGGCATCCGGGCGGACAAGTGTGATGCTTGATGCATTTTGGAGCAGCCCCTGCAGTTACTGGAAGTCTTGGCTCTGACTCCTGTGGGGTTGGGAGCGAAGTCCCCGCCCCGCTTTGCTGTTTGGGCTGCATGGATTCTGACGGGACCCCTCCAACGTCCGTAGCATCCCGCCACTCCTCAGCACAGCTTTAATAACCAAGAGGGAGCCGCACGGAGGCCTCACGCCACTCTGACCTCAATGGGCCAAATTCACCTCTGGTGCAACTTCGCTGCTTTCATTACGAACACTTTCCTGGCCTGGGGTCTCAGTGTGCTTTGCAAACACTGCTGGATCCAATTTCCTGGCTCTGTGTGAGGCTGGTCAGTGTGATTAGCCCCATTGAGCGGGTGGGGAAACTGAGGCATAGCGAGGTTGAGGCAAGGTCACATGATGGGTCAGTGGGATTACAACCCTGAGTGTTGATTTGTAAGGGTCTAGTCTTGTCCCTGGCTTTATTTTAATCTTCTGTGAACATAGATCTTCTGGGCCTTATCCTACCCACCTGAGGCATGACAGTAACTGACTAGAATGGCACCATCTGTCTGGCCTCATTAGTGCTGTAATACTGTAACCATTAGACACATGATCAGGCAAGTTCGTTAGTTATACAGGGTAATCGTGTGGCTATTTCCATCTCTAATTTGTTATTGGGAGCTCTCAAGAATGCAGCTGAGACAAGGCATGGAGCGAGCATTACAGGGGCTGTGCAAGGTGGACAAATCTGTGCTCTGCTAATCCTATTGGATGTTTCTTCCATCTCTAATGTCAGTAGGTCTCGTCCCGTCCATCTGCCTGCTCTCCGGCCAGCACAGGTTTAGGAACTGGCATAGTCCAGTTTCCCATTTCCAATAGGGGGCAGCTCCAGCTGCTTCAGAGGAAGGTAGAAGTTGGAAATTAAGGAATAACCTGCCCACAGAAAGTTTCTTCCTGACCCTCATCGCTTAGAAGTTGGCTCATGCCCTGAAGCATGAGGATTTATAATTTTTTTTTTTAAAGAACCTTCTCAAATTATCACTATCTTTGTAAATATCCAGCCCTCTTTTGAGTCCAACTAAACTCTTGGCATCTGGGCTATGTGAAAGCCTGTGGAACTCATTGCTAACTCTGTGCTGGGTAATAAAGGATTATTCTCTTCTTATATTCTTCATGACTTTTGTTCTGCATTTCCTGATGTTCAGTCTCGATTTTCTTTGCTCAGTTTTATCCCAGTGCTCCTAGCTCTCATGCCCTTGCCCCATCCTTCCCTGTCACACTGACCAAAAATGTTTCTCTCACACACACACACACACACACACACACACACACACACACACACAGCCCCTCCACCCCCATCATTTTTGTCAAAAAGCCTTTTTTTTTTTTTTTTTTTTTTGGTCCAGGGGGACAGGGAAGGAAACGTCTTTGGGGAGAAAGAACGCGAGCGGCCCCAGTGCTGAGCCCTTCTGAAAATCTGAACCTTGCTGTGGTCGCTGAGCTCTGTCTGGAAATTCTGGCCCAAAGGGCCCAGTTGAGCCTTCTGCTGTTTGTAGGCTTTAAACAAAGTGCCAGCCTGGGAACCCTGGAGAAAAGCCCCCACTTAGTGAGACTTTGGTGCTGGCATAATCTGATACCCTTTCCCATCCTTCAGTGATACACAAACTATCCACAGAGGATTCTTTCCCAGGTGTCTGGCTCGTGGGTCTTGCCCACATGCTCAGGGTCTACCTGGTCACCAGATTTGGGGTTTAGAGGGAATTTTCCCCGGGTCAGATTGGCAGAGACCCTGGGAGGTTTTTGCCTTCCTCTGGAGCATGGGGCACTTGCAGGTTTAAACTAGTGTAAATAGTGGATTCTCTAACTTGAAGTCTTTAAACCATGATTTGAGGACTTCAGTAACTCAGCCAGTGGTTAGGGGTCTATTACAGGAGTGGGTGGGGTTTTGCGGCCTGCGATGTGTGGGAGGCCAGGTGAGATGATCAAGATGGCCCCTTCTGGCCTTAAAGTCTGAGGCTACATCTTCACTACGGGGGGGGGGGGGGGGTGTGTCGATTTAAGATACGCAAATTCAGCTACCCGAATAGCGTAGCTGAATTCGACATATCGCAGCCGACTTAACCCGCTGTAGGGACGGCGGCAAAATCAACCTCTGCGGCTTCCCGTCGACGGCGCTTACTCCCACCTCCGCTGGTGGAGTAAGAGCGTCGATTCGGGGATCGATTGTCGCATCCCAACGGGACGCGATAAATCGATCCCCGAGAGGTCGATTTCTACCCGCCGATTTAGGCGGGTAGTGTAGACCCAGCCTGAGTCTATAACACCTAGCGCTTACACAGTGTCTTTCATCCAGAGATTTCAAAGAGCTTTACAAAGGTATTTGATATCATTACCCCTGCTTTACAGATGGGGAAACTGAGGCACAGAGTGGCCATGCAGGATTTGCTTCACCTATGGCTAAAGTACATTAAACAGTAGCTGATGATAATATCGGACACTATTTGATAAGCCCCACTTAGTGAGAGGGTGGTGGTATTAATCATGTGGTCCATTCTATTGGCTTCCATGGCTTTAAAGGAATTAATATAAGTATTTATAAAACAGCCAATGAGGGAAGTTTTGTCAACAAGTCTCCAAAAAGAGTTTTTATCAGGGTATTTGGTGTCATGTTTTTTCTCCCTGATTCTTCCCAGGCAAGCCAGCTTCAGAGCTGCCAGGCCGATCCCCTGAAAATAGGAGACTTTAAAATCTCAGCAAAAGCAGCTGTTTTGCCAAGCAAAGCTGCAGGTCATTTTGTTAGCAGTACATTTCTCTTTGTTGATTCCTGTGTAACAGCAGAATTTTAGGTGTGTGTGTGAAATTACGACTAATTGATCTGATTTGGGTTGTGCGGATGCTGGGGTGGCGCTGATGGCCTGTGAGCTACATAGGTCAGACTGGCTCATGGTCTCTTCTGGCCTTCAGCGCTGTGATTTAGAAGGTAATCAAGAACTTGAGAGTGAGTACTGAAAAGACCCTTAGCAGAGCTCTTCCCTTCCTGGATCAGATTGGGTTGATTTTCATCTCTGGCTTCCCCGGTCTCGCTCGTGTGGAGTTTGTATTGTCTCTTTCCCTTGTCTGCTTTGATTAGCAATATTCGGATTACCCCGGGGTTTATTTTTAATGACTCTTTTTGGGCAAAAATGTTTAAGTCTCGAATTTGTACGATGGGAAACTGCGTCAAGGGAGCTTTTAATGATGTGGATTGAACATGTGCACTGCAGTAGTCTATCTGACAAAGGAACAAGGAGTTATTCAGGCTGGGAGCTGACATCAGATGAATTCAGGCTGGACATAAAGCACAGGTTTGTGTTTTATTTGAACAGTGAGGGTAAGTAGACACCAGAACCACTTACCCAGGGCTGTGGTGAATACTCCATCCCTTGAAACTTTGAAATCAAGAATGTGCATCTCCAATACATCTGCTTTAGCTCACCCACATGTCATGGGATTGATTCCAAAGTTACTGGGGAAAGCCTGTGTTATGCCGGAGATGAGACTGTCTGATCAGAATGGTCCCTCTGGGAATTTATAATGAACATTTTAAATGAGTGAGCATGCATTCTTCTAGATCCCTGAATTGGGTGTGCAGTCTGGGGCTGTGCGCAGATGTGGGGGCTACGTACCTATGCCTTGCAGATTGAGGAGCTGCATGTCTAAACCAGGTGTCACCTGTCCTAGTAGTTTGTACGTGCCCAGGTCATCCAAACCCGTATTCCAGTTAGGACTCTCGGATGCACCCACTGCCATAAATTAGCAGCTGGAACCCCTACGTCTCTAATGGGGTGAGGGGTTGCAAGCAGTAAAGGAGTGGGAGAGAGCTCTGGAAGGAGAAATAATCCACCCGAGGGCCCAAGTTGCCCTGGGAACAGTCTTTGGGGAGCATCCAGCATCTTCTGACCTGACCCACTTATTGTGCAAATGAAAATGGGAGCTGGTCAACACAAACTTGCAATAGCAGCCACGGATTTGGGGTGCCTCTGCTTCTGGGGGGCCCAGCCTGAGACACAGTGGGCCTTGATTATTTTTTTTCCCAGAAGGTTTGAGCACAAGGAAATCCAGCTGACGTCAGTGGGAGCTGCGGGACAGTCAGTACCTCTGGGAATTGGGCCCCAATTGTCTCAAAATGGGCTCCCCAGAAAGAGAAGCCTCCAGAATCAGAGGCCAGTGCTGAAAACATGGGTCTTGCTCTTTCTAGCAGAATGTGAGGAGGAGGAGGGAGAAAGGCGTCTGACTAGGCCAGGGAGCCATTAATAAATAGGAAAGGTGCTTCTAAGACTTCTGTTAGCCTTGGGCAGGGCCGTGTTTCCTTGTGCTCGTCGTCTGTCAGCAGCCGCCTGTGGTCTCTTGTCTCACAATTGATCATCAGCTCTTTGGGGCAGGGACCCTCTTCTTGTTCTGTGTTTGTACAGCGCCTGGCCCCAGGGGGTCATGATCCATAACTTGGGCTCCTATGACTGTTACTTTGTGTAGTTAAGCAGCTGCTGCCAGGTTGCAGCCCAGAGGTGGCTGCATTTCACTGGTGGGCAAGGTGGTCCCCCTTGCTGCAGGGATGCAGGGTGCTCTGGGAGAAGTAAGATTGTTGTGTCCTCAGTTGTCTGTCTTCTCCCGCTGGCAGGATCCGTCCCCAGCTGTCAAAGGAGAAGATTGAGGGATGCCACATCTACACTTCAGTGATGCCTGGGGAGCCCCAGGTGCTGCTGGGAAAGGACAAGGCGTTCATCTATGACTTTGTGTTCGACCTGGACACGTGGCAGGAGCGGCTCTACACCACCTGCGTCAGCAAACTCATCGAGGGCTGCTTCGAAGGCTACAATGCCACTGTGCTGGCGTATGGCCAGGTACCGGCTGTCCCCGTCCTGTGTCTCGGCGGTAAACCTGGGCTGTTGCACTGAAGCCAGGCTCGGCTGTTAGTAGTTGTGGGCTATCTGGCTGCACCAGCAAAGCCATGCGGGAAGGTGCTTGGCTGGGCCTGCAGGTCGGAGTTGAGGCTCGTTGGTGGGGTGCAGGGGCAGAGGCCCAGGACTGGAATATTGGAGGTGCTGTGGGTTGGGATTTTGGGACATCAAGAGAGCTGTTGGGGAATAGTCAGGGAGGGGTGGGGGCAGGTTGGGTTTGGCAGCCCAGGGCTGGAGCTGCAGGGGGCTGCTCTTAGGCTGATGCGCCCTGGGGCTGTCTAAGTGCCCGTCCTGTGCCCTTTCAGACCGGCGCTGGGAAGACGTACACCATGGGCACCGGCTTTGACACAAACATCTCGGAAGAGGAGCACGGGATCATCCCGCGGGCCATCTCCCACCTCTTCAGCGGCATCGAGCAGCGCAAGCGGGCAGCGCAGGAGCGTGGCACAGCCGTGCCAGAGTTTAAAGTCAGCGCCCAGTTCCTGGAGGTGGGTGTGAGCGAGGGGGGAGCAAGCTGGGTCCCCGGAACACGAGGAGCTGCCATTCCCGCACCCCGGAACAGGGTATGGGTGGGGGTGTCTGTCCCAGCGACCGCAAGCCACAGCTACTCATGCACTGCTTCAGGGGGGCACCCTACATAAAATGGTGCTGACTGTTTATGTTCTGGCTTCTCTGGGAGGCAGTGGTGCTGGTTATCTGTGCCCCCTCTGTGTCTGGGAGCTGGAGGGCTGGCTCCACTGCAGTCCGTGTACTCTGCATCCACTTGTCTGCATCCAGATTTGGGCCAAAGTCCAGTTGCTGTACAAAGGATGTAGGTTTTCCCAGCCTTCCCCAGCTGAGCAGGAATTCTCAAGCGCCTTCCACTCCATCTATTGCTTCAGGCTTTCTCATAACCTTGAAAGTAACGTACTGGCCCTTCCCACCTCTTTGCCCTGTTTCTCAGTCTCCAGAGCCTGCTTTTAGCATGTTCCTATCATTATCCAAACCTTTCTTATTGCACCTTTCATCTAGAACGATCCCATCATGCCTTGCAGACTGTGTACTTTGTGATTGCTTCAGCTCTTACCCACATGCAGCTAGTTCTGGGGTGGAATGTGAAAAAAACAAATGCAGCTTCCATCAGCAGTTCAGGACAGGAATGGGTTTAGAATGACTTATCCGGGCGAATGCAGGAAGGCTGTATATAGTTAGCCCCACTGTTCTGACAAAGTTTCTATTTTGTTAATGCCCCAAACGCATGTGGAAAAGCCAGGAGCTTTTCAAAGGGTTGGCTTTGCATTTTACTTTCAGATCATGTTGATAGAGAAACGTGTGCTGTGGTATAATCGATCCAGACGATGCCATCCTTGTGTTTAGTGACTAGAGCTGGGTGAGAGGGATTTTTGTGAAATCACAAAACCACCGTGACACTATTTGGCAAATCACTTTTGCGTAATTTCATGGAATCCTGAAACTTGAGCTTTTTTTTAGAATATATTCCACACGATATGCATCCGAAGAAGTGGGCTGTAGCCCACGAAAGCTTATGCTCTAATAAATTTGTTGTCGCTAAAGTGCCACAAGTCCTCCTGTTCTGTTTTTAGAATGTGTAAAATCTCAAGTGATCTGAAAACTAGTCCAACTTCAACATAGAAATGCCTCCCCTGTTGGAAAAGTGTAGAGGAGAAAGCATCTGCTGTAAGGCTATATAGCCTAGAAAGGACTGAAAGACTGGGAGCAGGGAGGTCCTGAGTCTAATCCCACTGCTGACACAGTGCCCTCAATGATCCTTGTATAGCTATCCCTTCAGAGGAGTATTTTCTTGGGCTTCACAACACCTTGATGAATTAGATAAATACCAATGGTCCATTTTACAATGGAGGTACAGATAGTGACTGGCCAAAGATCAGGCAAGCCTGGGTCCGAACCAGAAGTGGATTGCACATCTCCAGATGATCAGGCCCAAACCACTAGAGCACAGAGTTCCCCCTGGAAAGTCTCTGAGCTCCATTTTCTCCATCTGGGCAAAGAGTTGAGACCCGTATGACTTCAGATCCCTATACCTGGCTGGGTAAGTTACCCCAATAGGAAACCTTCCCGGCTTCCATGACGCCCTCCTCATCTCTTCTGCCCCAGATCTGAAGCAGCCGGAAGCGTGATCGTGTTCCCAAGGATCTCTAGCCTTGGCAGGGCTTTGGCTCTTCCCTGAGTGCCTGTGAGCTGGCACGGAAGCAGGACACGGGAGGACTTCCTGCTCATTGGCACCTCCTTTGAAATCCCTTTGTCGAGGCGAGGCTATTCTGAGTGGTGGTTAACCCTGCTTCTCGTTCAGTATGGCGGCAGTGCCCCTCCGCCAGCAGTGTTGTGTGACTGCCCAGCCCCGGGCGTGAGCTATAGGATCAGACACAAGTGCTGCAGTGAACCCTGTGAGATCCCGTCTCCCCCTCCTATAACATCTTCCCCAGAGCCAGCCAGTCCTGCTTGTGAATGCCACAGGGTGCCGGGACTCCCACCGCGTAAGTCACCAAAGGAGATCTCGCTGTTGTCGAAACCGCCTGCTATTCAGCCTACGTTTCCCTTTGCTCGATCCCTTTCCTCCCAGCGACACCCACTTTGGGAACACCCTGTTAGAGTTTATGGGCTTGGGTAACTCCAGTGACTTCAATGAAGCTATGTCTGAGGATCTGGCCCCACTGCACTGGCATGTGGAGAGTTTGTGCAAACTTGGCCAACGCCGTGGCTGCCCCGGGGTGGCTGGTGGACCCTTTACGTGGACTGAACCATCCCACCTAGGCTAAGAGGAGCTACATCTGAAAACCCTTCTCCTTGGCCTTGCTGCAGCTCTGTAGATTCAGCACCAGAAGCCGTCCAGTCTGAAGGCCGGGCTGGCAGATGCTAGCTTCTCGGCTATAGAGAAGCTTTGACAAAGCCCAGAGACTGCTGGGGTGACAGCAGAGACTCCAGCACTGCAAGGGTTAATGACACTGGCAGTGCTGGAGCTGGGGGCTGCCTGCTGAGTTTATTGTGTCCTGTCTGTTTTCTGGTCAGGATATTTTTGCCTGTTAAATAGTTTCAGAAACTTAGATGTCTGGGCTTCTGGAGCCTCCAGTCCCAGCATGAGGCAGGAGTTTCCTCCAAACAAACCCCTCTGGTCTATTTCAGAGTCACCCGTTCGTATTCCCCCGGCAGGCTGTACCCAGCCTTGCTCGCTCCAGGCTATCCACAGAATCACAGTGACCACGAAGGCCCTAGTGTAGGCAGAGCTCAGGCTTTACCGTCGCATCATCGAGACCCAGCTGCTATCTAGCGCTTTGCCTCAGGAGAGCTCAAGGTGCTTTACAAAGGAAGATCAGTATCATGGTCCCATTTTACAGATGGGCAAACTGAGGCACTGAGAGGGGGAGTCACTCACCCAGCAGGCCAGTGGCAGAGCTGGGAACAGACCAGAACCCAGGTCTCTGGAGTCCTAGGCCAGTGCTCTAGCCACTAGGCCACACTGCCAGCTCCTGTGCAGCTGCAGCCAGCCAGCCAGCCAGCAGGAGATGGCCAGGATAGATAAGGCCTTCTTTAGCTGCCTGCTTGGCTGCTTTGCCCGAACATCACTACGCATGCAGGGACCGGCTCAGCTGGCCTATAGCGCCTGTCGTCTGCACGCTGAACACCCATGCTCCCTGCAAACCCAGCAGGGCAGCGCAGTCCTGTGGGAACTGGTTTGCCCCAATGTCCCCTCTCCCCCGGTGGGGTGTGCTGATAGCTGCCCTCCACCCCAGAGGTGGCTGCATCTCGGCGCCGTGGTCTGCACAGCTGGAATAAAAGGTGCTCTCGTTGGGGGGTGATAGTGGGGGTCCGTTAAAGCTCCCGAGGGTGCCAGCATGCAAGGTAATGACCTGGGCTGTTGTTACTGCTGTGCTCTTCCCCGTGTCCTGGGACCTGTCCGGGCAGGTTCATTAGAGGGGAGGCTTTACTGCTCTGGAGCTAACTTCCAGGGACAGTGGAACGGATTAGCCTTATCTTCAGAGCCGCTCTGCGGTGCTTTCCCGCTAGCCCCTGAGCTGGGATCCTTGCAATGAACTGCGTACGGGCCTAATGCCAGCCAGGTGCCAGGACTCTTGGCTTCTACCCCTGGTTCTGCCCCTGACTTGGCATGTGGCCTTGGTGAACTCACTGCTCCACTCTGTGTCCTGGGCCAGGGCCCAGACCCTGTGATCGGAACATGGCCTCACAGCACCTCTGGTGAAGGCCGGGTGGGCGAGAGGCCCAGGTTGAGATCTGCAGCCTGTCTAGCACCACAAACAGTGAGGCCCCAGCCCAGCTTCCTTCTGGGACTTCAGCGCACCACCCACCCTGTTCATGATTCGCTGGATTCTCGTCACTTACGCAAATGGGCAGGTGCCTGTGCCACCCACAGAACTGTCAGCCAGCCGGGCGAAGGAATGGGAGGCAAGGCATGCCCACCACCCCAGGGCAGGATCCCATCTGCAGGTGGTGGCTGGGGAAGGGGGACGGCCGGGTCACTTTACCTATCCCTCGTGTAGGGTCACAGCCTGGATCAGCCCTACGGCGGGATTTCGGAGACCTGGGTTTTTCCTCCCTGCTCTGCCATGCACGCCCAGGGTAACTTTGGGCACGTCCCTTGGTCTCTCTGGCCTCCGTTCCCCATCTGTACAATGAGGCGTGAGGATAAATACGGTAGATTGATAGGTGCTTGCATATTAGGGTAAAGATGGGCCTGTTAATATCGTAGATGGGGTGAAGCCTGTCCGTTCTACGCTGCTCTGCCAAGGAGGAGCCACTACATAGCCCCACTGGACCTGGGCCTTCAGGGGGCTCCCTCTGAGCCCACCCGTTCTCCTGCCCTGTAGTGACTGGGATGGGCTCAATGCACCTGCCCTGCTGTTCTTGCCCCTTCCCCCGACTAGCCACCGGCACTAAATCCATTTCTCCTCCTCCGCCGCCTTCCGCTCAGTGCTCGCCCCTTCCATGCTGCACCCGCTCCCGGCAGGGGAGCAGTAGCTGGGCTGGCGATACACGGCTTGCTTGCAAAACTAATCCAGGGCAAGGTGCAGAATTGGCTCTGGCTTCCCTGTCTTTGGGGACCTCCCGGCTCGGAGCCCTAATTAGCCCCTTTCTCCACCTGGGCAGGTCAATCTGTCAGTGACGACCCCCCCCCCCTCGGGCGGGTCAGGCCTGACTTGCTGGGGTCTGGATAATTACCCCGCTCGGACTCTAGTCCCAGATAACTAGGGGGACAGCAGGGTCCCCAGACGTACGGACAGTGCTGGGTGACTGACGGCCATGGCAATGGAGCCGTAGCGGGATGCTCTGCGAGGGGGCGGGTTGGGATCTAGCATAGCAGAGGGATAAAGCCCTGTTCCCCTGCGGGAGGCACTGACGCTGCAGCGTGTCTGCTTGCCAGGTGACCGGCCTTCCAGAGGGATCCCAGGCCACCAGCGAGTACGAGACCCTCACCGCCAAGTTCCACTTCGTCGACCTGGCTGGCTCGGAGAGGCTGAAGCGGACGGGAGCTACGGGCGAGAGAGCCAAGGAGGGCATCTCCATCAACTGCGGCCTGGTAGGCTCTTAGCGGGTGGAGGAGACTGGGACAGGCTGCAGTGGATATAAAGGGGCTGCTGGACACAGACAGACCCTGCCTGGTTCACTAGCTCCCAGACTGAGCCACCATGGGTCACCACTAGGGGTCGCGCGGTGGACTCGGTGGTGAGGGATGGGGCCACTAGCTGCGCTACCCAGCACTGTCCCCAGTAGGGGTAGATTCCTGGGTCTGGGGGCTCGGGAATAACGTGGAGGCAGGAGAGGGGCTGCACACTGGCTGGCTGGTATAGCTGCACTGACTGGCTGCTAGTGCATTGGTCCAGAGCCCCCCCGCTCCCTGGAAAGAGGTGGCTCCGATCACCCTGAGCTTTGTTTTCTACAGGGAGGGGCCCTCCCCAGCACGGGGGGAAAACTCAGTCCCTTCCGGTTTTTGTTGGCAGCTGGCGTTGGGAAACGTCATAAGCGCCCTTGGAGACCAGAGCAAGAAAGCGGTGCACGTACCCTACCGAGACTCCAAACTGACCCGGCTCCTCCAGGACTCCCTTGCGGGGAACAGGTAACAGGCACCCTGAGCCAGGGCGTGGGGTCACCCAGCGGGTGTCAGCTTCAGCTGGGTGTGTGTGACCCAGAATGGAAGAGCTGTGCCCTCGCTGGGTCTGCACCCTGGGAGTGTCGCCTGAGGCGGGTGGGGGATTTCTGAGTAACAGGAGGGCCGGTCGGGCTCAGGGATGGACCTGAAGTGCCGTGTAGGTTTCCTGGGGTGGTGCGTTGCTGAGGGTCCGGTGGAGTCTCCATGGTGACTTTTCAAAGGTAATTATCTCGGCTCTCTTGGTCCTGGGCCCCAGACGCAATTAGGCAGCTTTCGTGGAATTAGCTCTTGCAAAATGTGTCTGAGCCCTTCGTGATCTGGGACTTGGCAGCTGAGTTTCCCAGCATGGGATTGCTCAAATCCCTCCCCCTTCCTGTCTCAGTGATGCCCCGAATGCCCTGCCATGGGCTGCCCGGGGTGGCGACTCCCTGAACACCACTTTGTAATGAGCAGGGGAGGCCACCCAGGGTTCTCTTTGCTGCTGCCTGAGCCACACTCCCAGCCTGTGCCGGCCCAGGGTGGAAGGGATCCACACCCCGTTTATAAAGTAAATAAAGGCCAAAGGGGGGTGTGGCTGGAGCTGCCAATAGGCACCCATGTGCCAGCGTTGGAATTGGCTGATCTGACGTGGCCCAGGTGCTGCATTGTTTGATGGCAGCTCCAGCTGACCCCGTTGGCTCTCCATCCTCCCTAGCCAAACCATCATGATCACCTGCATCAGCCCCTCTGACCGGGACTTCATGGAGACCTTAAACACGCTCAAGTACGCCAACCGGGCTCGCAACATCAAGAACAAGGTGGTGGTGAACCAGGACAAAATCAGCCAGCAGATCAGCGCCCTGCAGGCCGAGATCGCCCGCCTCCAGATGGAGCTCATGGAGTACAAGGTGGTAAGGGGCGGCTGAGCAGGTGAAGCCTCGTGTGTGTACGGCCCACTCGGGTCACCAGTGAGGATCGAACCCAGGACCTTCCACGCCGGCCCCTGCCGCTTGGGCTAATGGAGTAACTCCACTAACTGAGTTTGTGGCAGGCTGTTGTGGTTGCTGGGACTGGCTGCTAGAGGGTGACCTACTTGCATGTACAAAGCCTGGGTATGACCTGGACTCCTTGCTGTCACAGGTTCAAATCCCAGCTGCAGCAACACTGCCTCGAATGGCATGGGGAAAGTATTCCTGCCTCCCCTGCACAGATCTGGCCCCATGCTGTGTGTACAGCTACTCCTCTGCTGCCCTTGGCCAGCTCCATGCCCTCCTGGGTGCGGTGTACGCTGTGGCACTGGGCTCCACCCCAGAGATGACTGTGTTTCAGTGGTGCTGTAGTTTGTGGGTAGGATGCAAGGGACTATGGCGAGGTAGGCTGTTCAAGGGCTGTATGTCATGTCTGAACAGGGAGAAGGCTTCAGGGTATCTTTTGGAGCTGGGAAGGCACCTCCTGCTTTATATCCCTGTCCTGTGCGGCATATCAGACATCCTGCTTCATGCTGAGCTTGGCTGGACTGGTTTCCCAGGAGCACCAGCCCTTAGGCAGCCAGAGGTTGCTATTGAGCTGAGTCATGTATCTCCCCAGCCCGAGAGGAAGGATGGCCCAGTGGTCATGGCACTGGCCTGGGACTTGGGAGCCCTGTGGTCAAGTCCTTGCTCTGCCACAAACTCCCCGTGTGACCTTGGGCAACTCCCTTAGCCTCAGGGCCTGAATCCCCATCTGCCCAGCCGGGGTCAGAGCACTGCCCTGCCCCCTGGGGGTGCATGAGGGTAAATGCATTAAACTGGGAGGTGCTCAGCTCCTCCCATCATGGGGCTCAGATCAGTACCTTACCTGAATAAAAGGCACTTACAGCATGTCAGCTGCTCCCTGTTTCTGCCTTCCCACGGGCACGCCTGCCATTTTTTGAGTCTCTGCCTTTTCCCTGCTCCTCTTGCTGTGACCCATCTTTAAGGTGACCATATTTCCCAAAGGGAAAACAGAACACCCCGTGGGACTGGCCTGAGCCCCTCCTCCTCCCCCCCCCACCACGGGGCTGCCTCGAGCCACTTGCCTGAGTCCCTCCCCCCATGTGGGGCTGGCCTGAGCCGCTCACGCGAGCCCCCCTCCCTGTGCAGAGGGTAGACAGGGCTGGGGCGAGCAGCAAAGCACATACGGGATAGGCCGACTATTTCCCAAAGGCTGGGGCCAGCATCACTGCTCACCTGAGCCCTGCCTGCCCCCCGCTGGATCCCGGCCTCCCCTCCATGTTCCTCTGCACCCCACTTTCTTGACAAAACTGGGTGTTTGTCCCGTTTGTCCTTGGAGACAAATGCCCACTTTTGCCAAAAAAAAAGTCGGGATGCCCGGGACATGGCTTAAAAAAGGGACTTGTGCCAGCCGAAACGGGACGTAGGGTTACCCTACCCATCTTCCTCAGTGCGGCACCATTGAGCACGTGGCCGGCTGGGTTTGGCCAGGGCTGACCGACGCTGTGGCTTTGCCCTCTCTGCATCTCCCTTTCTCCTCTCCCCGCAGGGCAAGCGTGTGATCGGGGAGGATGGCGTCGATGGCTACAGTGACTTGTTCCAGGAGAACACCATGCTCCAGAAGGAGAACGCCACCTTGCGCATGAGGGTGAAGGCCATGCAGGAGGCCATTGATGCCATCAACAGCCGGGTCACCCACCTGAGAGCCAGGAGGCCAATTTGATACTGGCCAAGGCAGGTGAGGATGGGCACCTCCGGAGAACGTGTCTGCGAGGTGCGGCATGCGGATCGGTCCCACGAAAATTACAGCCACCCCAGAGCTCAGGTCCAAGGGCAGCTGATTGGCAGCCCAGCTGCTAGGTGTTTCTGATCTAGTCCATGATCCTAATTCTGTCCCTCCAGGTGACGGCAACGAGGCCATCAGCGCCCTGATCCTGAACTACATCCGGGAGATCGAGCAGCTCAGGTGGGCGTGGGTCACGTTCTCTCCTTCTGCCCGTCTGGGGGGGCCGCGTATCGCGTGCAGCTTGAGAGGACCTGCAAAGAGGCAGTGCGGGCTAGCGGGGGGGCTGCTGACCTGGGGCTCTGGAGGCCCAGATTCCCTCTCTGGCTCTGCCGCTCCCGGCTGGGTGACTGGTGCCGCGGGCACTGGGTTCAAATAGTAGGCTGGCATCGCAGCTCTGCCAATGACCTTGGGTAAGTCACTTCCCCTCTCTCTTGCCTTTGATCTGATGCGACCATTGAGATTGTCGGCGCTTTGGGGCAGCGCCCATCTCATGGGTGTGTGCAGCACCTGGCACAACAGGGCCTTGATCCTGTCTCTCTCGGTGCTGCTGAAATATAAATAAAAGCCCCACATTCGAGATGGAAATGTCTCCATCCTGTAGGGCGTCCTGTCCGGCCCTTGTGCTCCCAAGCTTTCTCTGGAGCCTTGGCTGATCCAGACTTAAATGCCTCCCAGGGGTACATTGAAATGCAGTCTGATAGCTAGTGCTGCTCCTAAATGTGGATTTCGTGCTGGAGAAACTGACAACCCCGGAGACAGGAATCCCCTCGCTCGTTCTGGGCCAGATTCTCAGCTGGTGTAAAATCAGCGTTGTCCCACTGGGGTCCCTGGAGCAATGCCGATTTACGCCCCTCCCGCTGAGGATCCAGACCCCTGTCCGTAATGCTAGAAAACAGAGGTGCCCCACCGTGTCTAGCGCAGCCGCTGCTGAAGATTAACCCTTAGGCTGCCATGTCAGCGTATCACCGTGGCTGTTGAGAACTGGCTGTCGGCCATAGGGTTGCTTCTCTCCCGTTAGCGTTCAGACCTGGTGGGAAGCCCTGGGGCCTTTGTGACGTGGCCTGGGCTGCATTGCCATCTAAGTGAAGGCACTAAATCCATGCAGTGGCATCTGCTGTGACTCTTTGCTCCCACGAGAGGCATGCAGATGGTTAGTGGTGGCCATGCCAGCTTTCCTTCCCTGCGATGTGCTTCTGCAGCACCCCTCCCCGGGAGCAGAGCCCTGAGCCCCTTTGTCCGAGCTGAGCGAGGGCAGTTTAGGTTCCAGATACACACTCTCCTGGTCACCCCTCCTTAGAGGTTGGGGGGAGGGGGTGTCTTTTCCCCTGGGGTGTTTGGACATCTGCCCAGGGCAGCAGATCTCCGTAACCAAAAGCCCCTCCGATCCCCAGGACAAAGCTCTTGGAGAGCGAAGCCATGAACGAGTCGCTCCGCCGGAGTCTGTCGCGGGTCTCCTCCAGGCCCCCGTACTCCCTGGGCTCATCTCCAGGCCCAGGCCTGGGGGCGCTCAGCAGCCCCGTGGTCTCCATGGAGGCAGAGGCCACCGAAGTCCTCCGGCGGGCCAAGCAGGACCTGGAGCGGCTGAAGAAGGAGACCAGGCAGCGGAGGAAGAGGTGATGGCCAACTCCTTGCTGGGAACAGAGGGCGGGGGCTGTTCTGGGTGCTCCCACCCCTGGCTCTTCATTATTATGGCAGGACCATAGTTATTGGGATGCCCACTTGTCCCTTGGCTTCCAGCCCTGGTACCCTCCAGCCCCCATCAGCCCTGCTGGTCCAGACATGGTCCTGCCCCATCCCTGGGAAGCCAAAGCCATACAGCAGAGAATCAGGACTCCTGGGTTCTTTTCTCAGCTCTGCCTCTGACGTGCCACATGACCTTGGGTGAGTCCCTTCCCCTCCTTGTGCCTCAGTCTCCCCATCTGGTAACACTGCCTGGCCCGTCCCTCTGGAGGGCAGTGAAGCTGGGTTCCTGAAGGGCTCTGAGATGGAGGGTGTTGGGGATGTATGGTCTAAGGGGACCGTGTGCCAGGGCTCCCCTGTCACCGGGGTTCATCCCGTCTCTTCCTGGCAGCCTGGAGAAGGAGGCCTTTAAGAAGAGGCCAAAGCTGCAGCAGGAGAACTGGGAGGAGACGGATGAGAACAAGGAGGTGGGGGAGGCTTCCCCCGTGGAGTGCGGGGTGGGAGCCCGATTGCTAGCCAGAATGCCAGCGGCCTTCTCTGTGCCTCGCCGGCGCTTGGGGCAGCTGTGTCCTGCCGCACCCTGGGAGGTGGGGCAAAGCCCAGCCTGTCTGTGGGAGTGGCAGGGGATCCGGGGGGCAGGGGCAGGGTCCATGAACACCCCCCATAGGGCAGCCAGTCTGCTGCTGTTTGGCCCTGCCTAGGTGTGGAGAGTGGGGACAGGGCATGGCCAAGGATGGCGGGTAGGACAGTCCCCTCTGCCCCCTGGCAGTGCCCTGTGCCATCTGACACCCTGGCAACAGGTGGGGCAGGGCAACTAGCCACAGGCCTTTCCGTGCAGCTGGGCTTTGTCCCATGAACCGTGTCCCCTCTGCCCCAGCCGTCCCGGAGGTTCTCATCAGGTCCTTCATTTTCAACTGCCATCTCAGCGGGGAGGGTGGGGGGAACTCCCCAGACATGGCCCACTCCCTTTGCACACAGGGATCAGCCCTGCCCCTGGCCCCGGGTCAAACGTCCTCTCTCCTGCCTCTGCCTGGCACTGGTTTCCGAGGCAATCGCTTTAATTCACCCACATCTGGGGGTGGCGGATGGGGAGAGGCCTGAGCCCCTGCGACGATAGGAGAGGGGCCGAAGGCTCCTGATCTCTGCCCTAACCCTGCGCTTCTTTCCCAGGAGGAGGAGGAGCGGGAGGAGAGTGGCTGTGAGGATGAGGACGAGGATTCGGGCAGCGACGAGAGCCTGGTGGACTCGGACTCCGATGCGGAGGAGAAGGGTAACTCGGAGGGCACGGCGCCCAGCTCTGTGCTCAGGCTGGGGCCGGGGATATCTGCAGTGACTCAGGGCTGTGCCCCTTTTGGGGAGGCGGTAGGCGGCTGCAGTGGGCCTGTAGGGTGAGCTGGGCAGGTCTTGGCTGGAGGTGCACGAGGTGCCAGTCAGGGTGCTAAGGTGGTCCGGCTCAGCTGGTGCTCAGTGGCACAGGCCTGGCTGCCAAGCTCTGTCCCTTCCTCCTCAGCCCCCCGCATTCGCCTTCGGCTACCCAGGCAAGGCTAAGACCGCAGGAGCGAGATGCCATCCCCTCTGAGTCCTGCCTCATCTGCCTCCTTTCCTCTGCAATGCCAGAGTCCATAGGGGACCCGTGAGCCAGGCACTGCCCCTCCCCTCTCCAGGCCGGCCCAGGACTGCCTGGCTCTCTCCTCCTGACCTCCCCGGGACTGCCTGGCTGCCTGACTCTCCCCACACCTCTAGTGGTGAATTTCCAGGCTGATCTGGCCAACCTGATCTGCGAGATCGAGATCAAGCAGAAGCTGACTGACGAGCTGGAGAACAGCCAGCGGCGCCTGCAGACCCTCAAGCACCAGTACGAGGAGAAGCTGATCCTGCTGCAGAACAAGATCCGCGACACCCAGCTGGAGAGGGACCGGGTGCTGCAGAACCTCAGTACGGGCAGTGCCCCCTCCACCCCCCTGCTCATCCCATCGCACGGGTCCTCTGAGCCAGCGCTGGCAGGAGAAACCCTGGGGTTCTCCCGGCGCCCAATGAGGCCCAAACTGGGCCCTGTCCCTGTGTAAGGGGACTGTTGCCCCCTTACTAACATTCAGTGGGGGGGTTTTGCTTGGCTGCTCCCAGCACTAAAAGGGGAGGGGTCGATGGCAAATCAGGAGCCTGAGACTGACAGTCCCCAGGGACAATGGGGAGAGGCCAATGCTCCAGATCAGCCTGATTGACAGGGCGGGCAGCTAATCAGGGAGTCAGGAGGCCAGGCGGGGTCCCCTCCTCCGGGTGAGCTGGAATTGCCTGGGTCAGACAGGGTGGGGCTGAGCTAAGGAGAGAGCAGTTGCCCGAGCTGACCTGCTGGGAGCAGAGCTGCAGCCGCAAAGCCAGAGCACAGCCCAGAGAGAGCAGAGCTGTCCTGGGGGCAGAGCTGCAGCAACCAGAGCCCGAGGCGCCAGACAAGCAGCCCAGGGAGCTGAAGGCAGAGCAGCAGCAGCAGCCGTGCTGAGGCCGAGTGGAGCTGGAGCCGGGGCTGGAGCCGTCCGGAGCTGGGTGCGGTGAGCAGCTGGGGAGAGTGAGGGGGACCCTGGGCAGTGGGCCCAGCACAGGGAGATGCCTCAGCCAAGAGGCCTTGCAGGCCAGACTCGGAGGGGGGATCATAACCCTGACCGGGCGGGGGCGACGCTGGGAAAAAGGGTCCTGCCACCTAGAGCCTGAGAGCGTGGGGCCACCGCCAGAGCAAGTGTCCAACCCGCAGCGTCTCCGCAGCACAGCCAGGGCCTGAGAAGGAGCCTGGGACCTACAAGGAACAGACGGTGACCTGCCCTGACGTTCCAGAGACACTGGTTGTGATGTTCCCTGCCACAGAGCGGGGTGATGTGTTTTCCTTTAACCTTTCCCATTTTTCCTTATTCTTTTTTAAAATTAATTGTTAATTAAACAACTTGTATTTGCTTTAAATTGTATGAAATGATCAGTGGGTCAGGGAGGTGCCCAGTGCAGAGAGAGTACCCCGGAGTGGGGACACCCTAGCCCATGGTTCTAGCTTGCAGGCAATGACTGCTCTGGGCTACTCGGCCATTGAACATCTCCTGAGCTGCTGGACCAGGCAGGCCTGTCCCTGGAGGCCAAGAGTTAATCTAAAGTGCCCCCCACTGAGGGTGCTTTCCCTGGGGGCCTGGTGGGTCCAGGGGGCAGCTGGATGGGATGGAACGTGATGGGCTCGGCCTAGCCTGGCACTCTGAGCGTCTCTGCGCCACCCCCTTCAGGCACCTTGGAATGCTACACGGAGGAGAAGGCCAATAAGATCAAGGCAGACTACGAGAAGCGGCTGAAGGAAATGAATCGGGACCTGCAGAAGCTGCAGGCAGCCCAGAAGGAACACGCTCGCCTGCTCAAGAACCAGTCGCGCTATGAGCGGGAGCTCAAGAAGCTGCAGGCTGAGGTGGCAGAGATGAAGAAGGCGAAGGTACCTGGCTGGGCAGAGGAGGAGAGGGCTGGAGGGGCATGGCCCGCTTGTGCTAGCTCTTCAAACTGGGGAGGGGCGGTGGATGGGCACAGCCCCTTGTGCACACTCCTTATGCTGGGTGTGGCTGTCGGGGGGCCCGCAGGTGGCACTGATGAAGCAGACGCGGAAGGAGCAGCAGTGGAGGCGGCTGGTGGAGACCAAGCGGAATCGGGAGATCGCCCAGCTGAAGAAGGAGCAGCGCAGGCAGGAGGTGAGAACCCAGCTCCTCACCAGGGCTCTGCAGATAGGGCAGCTCTGGCTGGGGCCTGTGCCCCTCACTTGGCTCTGAGCTCCCACACCAGCTGGCCAGGGTGCAGCGGGGAGTGCGGGTTCTCCAAGGGGTCTGGGCCTTTCCTGGGGAGATGCCCCAAGCCAGGCTCCTCGGGACCAGATGGGGAGGGTGCTGGAGAGCCCTCGCTGATGCATGATGTGCACAGGAGAGGGGACCTGACACAGGTGAGCAGTTACCTGGGTGAGCCAGCCTGCACCCAGAGTCCCTGACGCAGGGTGGGGCAGGGGAGCCCCTGTGACGGAGCAGGGCTGAGACAGGGAGTGGGGCCATTCAGGATATGGGGCAGCAGGGGAGCCCTGCAAAGCTGGGGCTGAGCCGCAGGGATGGCTGAGCAAGGCGATGGGAAATCTGGAGCAAGCGCTGCACCAACAGAGGACCGGATTCCACTCTCTATTACGCTCGTTGTAAATCTGGAGTAACTGCATTGACATTAGCGGAGTCGCTCCAGATTTACACTGCTGCTCCTGCGATGTGAATCCAGCCGTCACCTGCATCGAGAACATTCCACGTTCAATCCTGCCCTACCTCTGCTCGACAGTGTGTTAGAGCTCTTCTGGGTGCCCGGATGCTGGGATCAGTGCCCGGCTTGGCCGGCCAAGGCCTGCAGGTCCTGTGAAGCCAAGAATGGGGCCGGCAGCATAGAACAGCGTAAAACCCTGCCTGGTTGGGGAGCTGTGTGCTGGGCACCCTGTGCAGAAACCAGCCACCCCACTGTCTGTCTGGGGACTCCTCCCTCTGCTGAAGGCGCAGCACGTCCCCTTCCCAACCACATGTCCATCTGTCTGTCCATCCCTTGAGATCAGCACCTGGTGGGGTGGCAGGTTCCGCCTTCCCCAGGTCAGAGGAGGTGATTGCTTTCTCCTGCATCTCTGGTTGCTGCTCAGGACAGGTACAAATGCCACAGTGCTGCCATCGGTTACAGCAGAATAAATCCCGATTAGCCCCAGTTGCTCCAGGTTTTATACCGCTGCTGGTGAGATCAAAATCTGGCCCATGGCCTGCACTGAGAACATGCCATGTGCTGGCCCCAGGCAAGGGGGTGGGGGAGCCCTGGGTCCCCTCCCCTTCCCCCATTGCTGCCATGGGTTCTACCCCAGACCCTGGGTTCCTCTTTAGCGGCTCACGCCCACTCAGGACTCGACAGGCTCGGCTTCTCTCCCGCGCAGTTTCAGATCCGGGCGCTGGAGTCTCAGAAGCAGCAGCAGGAAATCGTGCTGCGAAGGAAAACCCAGGAGGTGAGTGCCAGCCCCTGCACCTGCGGGGGTCTGGAGAGCCACTCACGGGGCCGTGACTGGGTGGGCGCTGAGGCCTGGCTCCTGGATCGGGCCGTTGGCAGGGCAGGGCCCTGGGGCCTCTCCAGACGGAATAGTCCCCTCTGCTGTCCCAGTGGGTCGTGCTCCGCCAATGCTGGGTTGTTCCCAAGGCGCTGGCCCTGGGTGGGGTGGATTTCCCACAGAGCCTGGTGATTTTATGGCCAGGAGTAACCAGGCAGGAGATGACAGTGATTGCGAGGGAGGAAACGCCTGCCTCCGGGGGCAGCTGATCTTCTGGGGTCAGGAAGGAGGAATTCTCTGCATGCCATGTGCGACTGTGCACAACAGGCTGTGTCCCCCTCCCTCCTTCCTGGAGCTGGGTCCTGGCAGCTGAGTTGGTCACGTGACTCGTCCAGGCTGCCTCCTGCCCCAGCACCCGTACAGCTCGCGGGATGGTGCGGTGCTTCGATCCCAGCCCCTCCTGATGCATTCTGGGGAAACTGCTATCCACGGGTACCGGACCTTCACCCAGCCCAGATAGGCTCAGCTCTCTTGAAAGGTGCTCAGCTGCTCCCGGGCTCACTTTGCCACCTGAGAAGCATTGGAGTCGCTCTGCGGCTGGGGGGCGATGCCCCCTGCGGGTGTTCCCAGGAGGCCCAGCCCTCAGGCACTGCTCTCACCCAGGTCTCTGCTCTGCGCCGCCTGGCCAAGCCCATGTCGGACCCGGTCTCTGGGAGGCCGAGTCAGAAGCCAGCCATGCTGGACTCGAGTGCGGAGGTGTCCGTCAGCACCACCTCCTCGGAACCGAAGTCCGGCTCTCGCTCGGTCTCCAGCATCGTGCGCCAGTGGAACCTGAAAATCGACCACTTCCTGAGAGACCCTTCGCCCTCCGTGAATGGGGCTCGGCCCGTCAGGTCAGACCAGTGCTTCCGAATCTGTGTCCCCCGCGGCCTCGTTCCCTGCTTGGCCCTCAGGCCCCGGGCTCCTGGGTGTTAGATGGGAGCGGAGTTCTGTGGGAACACGGGAAACGATCGCTCTATCATCGTGGGCGACTCTGCCATGTGGTTTGACACGTGAGACTCTCCACATTGGCTGGAGACCTGATGTGTAAATGCCCCTCTGTCCTGAGCACTAGTGGGCGTGATGGCCGAGCGCCCGCCTGGTGGAAGCCCCCGACCATGTCCCATCCCACTGCAGGAAGAAGTTCCCAAAGAAGGGGATGAGCCAGACCTTCAGCAAGGCGGCCCGGCTCAAGTGGCAGTCGCTGGAGCGGCGCATCTTTGACGTTGTCATGCAGAAGATGACCATCGTCAACCTGGAGGCGGATATGGAGCGGCTGATCAAGGTGAGGTGTGGGGGGCAGTGCCCTGGTGGGGATTGGGTGGTCTGAGCATGACCGAGGGCCAGGAGTGCTGGGAGGCTGCTGGCACCTGGACAGCGCCGGCTGAGGCGTTTCCTTCCCACCCGCCCCCCAGAAACGCGAGGAGCTGGCGCTGCTGCAGGAGGCGCTGCAGGGGAAGAGGGGAAAGCTGCAGGCGGAGAGCCCGGAGGAGCAGAAGGGCCTGCAGGAGCTCAACGAGGAGATCGAGGTGCTGACAGCCAACATTGACTACATCACCGACAGCATCGCCGACTGCCAGGCCACCATCATGCAGCTGGAGGAGACCAAGGTGCCTGGGGAGGGGGCCTGCGGGCGGGGGCGAGGTGCAGGGGGTCTGTATATGGGGAGTTGGTCTCACGGGAGGGGGAGCAGGGGAGATCACCCCAGGGCATTGTGTGCTGTAAGGGAAAGGGGGTGCTCTGGGGGCTGGTTGATAGTTGGGGTGGGGACTGGGAGTGAGCAGGAGGCTGGCTGGCTGGACTCTTCCTCTAGGCAGTTTAAGCATAAGGGGTGCAGGAGGCAGGTTTGCAGGGTCCTCTTGCTTTCTAAGCTCCAACGATTGGGCTGAAATGTTCTGTCGTGGGTCACGCAGGGAGTCAGGGCCGAGCTGGCTCCCTGCTCTTAGCCCCCAGAGCTCGCCCCCTCCCTACAGAAACGTCACAGAGCAGCTGTTGCAGTCTGGCTGCTTTCTCTGCTTGTTTGCTGATGACGGCTGTATAAGTCCCAGTTCAGTAGGTGCCTGAGCACTCACGGGGCTGGTGCGATAGGCTGCCGTAGGCCTGTGGGCGCCAGGCTAACGGACATGGCTGTGGCTTGGCTTGGACCAGCAGAGGCCAAGAATCAGCCCTCTTCCGCTGCACGGTCTGCAAGGTCGGGGCCAGGATTTAGGAAGCCCCTTATATGTTGGTCCACCAGGGTCTCCATCGGTGCTGGATGGTTTATTTGTGGAAGGGACGGCTGCGGAGAGCATGATGTCCACCACCAGCTGCTAGGCCCAACAGCCCTGATGGGAGTTCTGCACATGCTGGAGTCAGTGGAAGCCCTGTCCGTACCATGGGACAAATGTACCCATGGTGTATCCAGTGCTGCGGGCAAGGCGTGGTCTAGCCATGCTCAATCCTGTCTGTGTGCACAGAAAAACCCATGTCAGCACCAGGCTCCAGCCTGGGTCGCCGCCAGGCTCCAAACATGCTTAGAACATGGGCTTTCTCCATTCCCTGCGTATACCGCAACACAACCTCCTGTGAGAAACTGCCTCGACCCAGCCCAGTTCCACAGTGGTGTTCCTGTAGCCTAGACCGAAGCCAAGCACGGGCGGCAGCCCGGTATTCAGAGCCAACTCCAGGTGTAGCCATGAGAGAGGGTTGAAGATGCTGTTTGCTTTTGTAGGAAATCTCAAACCCTTTTAGTTTTTTCTTTTGAAATTTCCCAGGGGGAAGAAAAAATCAGTTTCTCCTCCCCGCCCCCCCCCCCCCCCCCCGAGAAACTGGGATTTTTGTGGTTTTTCAAAATCAGTTTTGATGGTTTAAGGCAAAAAAATTGCGGGTCTTGGGAAAGAGTTTCCCTTTTCTGAAACCGCGAACTTGTGCTGAAAGCTGTTGTCAAACATTGAGTCTCTTTTCTGATGTCAGATTTTTGTAAAGGGAGGGTGGGATTTTGACCAGAATGGAAATTTTTGTTTAATCAAATATTTCCACAGAGAAACAATAGCCTAATAATGAGGCCTTTCTCCCTGGCACCTGTCGGGTGTCTGTGCTCCAAGGAAAACCCCACAGCACAAGTCTCAGAGCCTGGATCCATTGCCTTGGCTCGCAGGGCTACGGGGCTAAAACGAAGAGTGTAGACATTCACACAAGGGCTGGAGCCTGGGCTCTGGAGGGTCTTGGAGCCCATGAGCAGGAATGTCTACACTGCTACTTTTAGCCCCGTAGTGCAAGCCCGAATCCTTTGGCCAGAGGCTCGCTGCTGTGGGTTTTTCTTTGCTGTGTGGACGCACCGTTAATGACATGGGGGGTCTGACCCAGGTTCAGCACAGTGTAGCTCTCTGCTCCCCTCCTAGCAGCTGGAGGTCGTAAACAGGTTTTTAGTATATGTCTATGCTTAATCTGCTACAGCTGCAAGGCTTTATGTGTAGACGCTCCCCGTTGGAGTAGGTAATCCATCTCCCAAGGAGGTGGCTGTTTAGTTCGGTCGGCAGAGCTACACTCTCCGGGATGGTGGGGCGGGGGGGAGTGGGATTTTCAAACCCTGGAGAGACATAGCTATGCTGGTATAAGTTCCCAGTGTAAACCTGCCCTTGGTCTGCTCTGGTCACCTGGCTAGCGAGCAGCTCCTGCCGTCCAGGCGGTAGAAGCGCCTCTTCTTTAAATCTGCAGGTGTGTGGTTCAGTCCCCATAGATGGCCCAATCAGGGGCCTGGTTCCAGGCACACTTCCAGTGCGAGTGCTCATGCACAGTATTGGCATGCAAGTCGTCTTCCCTGCCGCCTGCTCGCAGAGCACCTGCGTCCCTGCCGGCGTCAGCCAGTCAAGGAAACCCCCCTGGTTCCGTGGCGCTGGTGTCTCTGCTGGCCCTCTGCTTTCTGCCCTTCACCGCCCTCAGCGCCGTTCTAATTCCCCTCCCTCGGGGTCTCTCTTGCACCGTAGGAGGAGCTGGACTCCACCGACACCTCCGTGGTGATCAGCTCCTGCTCCTTGGCCGAGGCGCACCTCCTGCTGGACAACTTCCTCAAGGCATCCATCGATAAGGTCAGGCAAAGGGCCTTCAAGTGGGGGTGCAGCTCTGGGGGGTGGATTGCAGAACATGGGATCCCAGGTGGCCCCCTGTTAGCGTGGGATCACAATTGCTGCAGGTGAGGTTTGGAGCCAGGGCTATTTGGCTGCGCCTCGGGCATCCTTTGTGCGTGGGTGAGGGAGACTGAGAGGCCTGCCTGGCCTGTGTGCTGCTGGACCCAGAGAGGGGAATGGGTTTGTGACGTTATTGATCTCCTCTGGGACCATATAGATCATTGTTGCAACCAAGGTCCTGTAGTGGCACACAGATCTTGTATAAAGGGGGTCAAATGGGGTGTCTAAGACAAGGTTATGGTTTACTGGTTATAATTATGCTGTCTATATGTGTGTATCAATTTTGTAGTTGAAGTTATGAATATTGGTTCTATACTGTCTGTATTTCAAACTTCTGCTATGCTGCTGGGTGACATCCCAGACAAAATGGTGTTAGCTCTGCCTAGCCTGCTTGATGGCCCATTAAGGACCATCAGCTATACAATGGACCCATTGAGAGAAGGCAGATACACCTTGTAACTCAGCAAAGTATGCAGGGACTGGCCCATGTGACTCCAGACTCCATTTTGCTGTAATTTTCCACAGTAAGAACAAAGGTGTTCTTACACCTGGAAAAGACTATATAAGGCGGATGCCTCATCTCCATCTGGTCTTCAATCCTGCTTCATACCTCTGAAGGAACTTTGCTACACGCTGAAGCTTTGAACAAAGGACTGAGGACCCATCCCAGCTGGGGATGTATTCCAGAGACTTGATTTGAACCTGGAGTTTATTCTATTGCTGCTGCAAGCCTGAACCAAGAACTTTGCCATTACTGTATGTAATTGATTCCATTTAACCAATTCTAACTCTCCTCTCTATCTTTTTCCTTTTATGAATAAACCTTTAGATTTTAGATTCTAAAGGATTGGCAACAGCCTGATTTGTGAGTAAGATCTGATTTGTATATTGACCTGGGTCTGGGGTTTGGCCCTTTGGGATCAGGAGAACCTTTTTTCTTTTACTGCGGTATTGCTTTTCATAACCATTTGTCCCCATAACGAGTGGCACTGGTGGTAATACTGGGAAACTGGAGTGTCTAAGGAGACCGCTTGTGAGACTTGCGGTTAGCCAGGGGGTGAGACCGAAGTCCTCCTAGTCTGGCTGGTTTGGTTTGCCTTAGAGGTGGAAAAACCCCAGCCTTGGGCTGTAACTGCCCTATTTGAGCAATTTGTCCTGAGTTGGCACTCTCAGTTGGGTTCCGCCAGAACCACATTGTCACAGGGGTACAAGCAGCAGCTGAGTGAGGCTGGTGTGGAACCTGCATCTGTGCCCAGGGACAGGGACTGAAGCCAGGAGCTGATTCCCCGTCCCACCCACTGGCCCGTCCTGTGTGCTGGACGGAAGGTAACCTCCTGCTCCCGCCAAACAGGGGCTGCAGGTGGCTCAGAAAGAAGCCCAGATTTGCCTGCTGGAAGGGCGCCTGAGACAAACGGATGTGACCGGCTCCTCCCAGAACCATGTGATCCTGGATGCCCTGCGGGAGAAAGCGGAGTCCCACCCCGAGCTGCAGGCGCTCATCCACAATGTGCAGCAAGGTGGGTGCTGGGCTTTTCCCTCCTGGGGACCCCCGTGAGTACTGGGCATTGGCTGGCAAAGCAGCCGGCAGCGCTGATGTGGGGCCTGGGGCTGGCAACAGCTGGGAAGGCTTGGGGTGTTTCCCTGCCCCTACAGATGGCACGTCTGCCCATTGGGACAGATGGAGCCCACCCCAGGGCTCTTGGCATTGCTCTGACCCTGTGGGCAGGAGTGATAGGCCCGCTTCATCCAGACGTATCAGCCCACATGGTCACAGCCTGTCCAGCCGTGAGGATGCACTGATGGCGCTTTGGTGGCAAAGAGTTAATGATAGCAATGGTCTGGGGGGGGGGGGTCCCAAGGACCTAAAGGGCCACACGCTGATTGGCGACCGCCTGCTGGCTGGCTCTGATCAGACCGGCCCAGTGCGGTGCCCTCCCACCCTCTGTTGCCTTGACGCACCCTTGTCGGCCGTTCCTTGTGCAGAGAACGGCTACGCCAGCACAGACGAGGAGATCTCGGAGTTCAGCCTGACCTCGGAGGGGAGGTAAGCGCACCAGGGAGCGTGCAGTGTCCCAGCCTCGTGCGCCCCTGAGCGGCGGGATCTATGGAGGGAGGGGGGCGCATCTCTGTGGCACTCATTGGCAAGGTAGACCCATTAGAGCTTGGCAGCTAAATTCTCCAGGTTCTGTCTGCACCGAGCATGCTCCAGCCCCTCGGAGCTCCTACGTGTGACCCGACGGTGCACAGGCTACTCACACGCGATGACTGGCCGTGCTCAAACCCAGGCGTGCAGGGGCTGTACAGAACTGTCCCAGTAATGGGTCCTCTTGAGGGCCAGGGGCAAGACGGAGCTGGGAGGGAAGAGGGCCCCGAAAGGGACCGGGGGATGGGCTGTACCTCGGGGAATGGGAGGAGGAACCGTAGCCGGGCTGGTGATAGGGTGTTATGAGGTGGGGGTGATGGGCAGTGGTTTCTTCCTTTAGCTTTAAGTTAAGCCTTAAAGGGGATCGGCCATTTAACCCTTTGTTTCCTACAGCTTCTCCCAGTCTTTCACCATGAAGGGCTCGGCCAGCCAGGACGACTTCAAGTTCAAGGTCAGTTCACAGCCACAGACAGGGCCATTTAACATCCAGATGTGGGGTCTTTGGTCCATTGTACCCCCTCTCCGTTTGTGCTCACGGCTGGGCGGTGGCCCTTGGCGGGAGTCTTCTCCATGGGCGGAATGTCTTGGGTCTGGAACTGAAATAGCCCGGGGTCTGGTCTCCTGGTGACGGCCGTGCCTGGCGTGTTACTTTGGCCCTATAAATGGCTCCTTGAGTCGTAGAGCCCACTTTAAACCCCTAAATGCCACATCATTGAGCTGTACTGGGCTTCCCTGAATCCAGGCAAGGTGCCCTGGTGTTGTCTAGCCCTCCTCTGGGAGCAAATAAAACCCATGTGACGCCCTGGTGCTGTGCGCCCTTCCCAGAGGCTAATTGACTGGACCAGTCCCTCCATGTGCCGAATCCTCCTGGGAGAGCTGCTCCGGCAGTCTGGGCCATACACGTTTCAGCCTTGCACAGGGGGTACTTCCTGTTGCCCTCATTAATGAGCTCATGAAACGTTAATGCTGGCAACCGGGGCCCAACTGAAAGGTTTCTCTAGATCTGCCACTGCTGGGTGCTTGGCCCCAGAGGCCTCTTGGAACTGAATGGCCAAGGGGCGCCAGTGTCTCAGACTCGCTCCACGTGCTACCCTCGGGGCAGTGAACTCCTCGCCTCTCAGCCCTCCCCTCCCTGTGCCACGCTACAGGGGGAACCCAAGCTGTCAGGCCAGATGAAGGCTGTGTCGGCCGAGTGCCTGGGACCCACGCTGGACATCTCCACCAAGAACATCACCAAGTCCTTGGTGTCCCTCATGGAGATCAAGGAAGACGGGATCGGCTTTTCCATCTGGGATTCCTACTACAAGGATAAGGTCTCCCACACCATCAGCCTGCCCACCCGCGGCAGCACCTTGTAAGCCCTGGCAAGCGTGGGCCCCACGTGCTTACAGGCCCTTGGGGGAAGAGGTGGGCTGGGCCATCGTATTCTGCCCTTGGAGCCTTGAGTCTGGACTCCTCTCGGTCGACCCAGCCTGTCCCAGCATGCAGTGGTGGGGCCATCTTGTTCTGCCATCTTGGATTGCCAGTGTCCACAAACTGCCCGTCGGGGGGATGGGGCCTGAGGAAGGCGGGCACAAACCGGGTTCTGCTGTCGGACAGAGTTGGGCGTCCAGTCTCCACAGCCCTCTTATCGAAGGCACGGAGCTGCCTTCTCCAGCAGCAGTCTCGGTGATGAAGCCAACAGGACCTGCGCTCACAGCGCAAACCCTTAACCGGGGCCGCTGGCCTGGCCTTGGGCCCTGCCGGGGCCTGATCCAGCCCGCTGGACCCCTGGCTCGGGAGGTGGATCTGTGCGCTGCCCCAGGGCTCTCGGCTCGCTTGCTCTGGGGTAGGCATGTTCAGTGCTGAAGGGCCCTGGCCCAAAGGAGGGGCGATTGCGGATCAGGTCTTGCTCTGTTCCAGCCCTAGGCAGTCCTGTGGCTCGGACACCTCGCCTCTGACCCGGAGGAAATCCTATGACCGGGGGCAGCCTGCCAGGTGAGTGGGGAGAGGCTGGAGAGCACATGGGCCTAGCTCCCCATCGGGGACCAACCTGTGCACTCGGCTGTGCCCAGGCACGACGCTGGGTGCTGGATCCAGCTGTGCCATAGAATCATAGAATATCAGGGT
This sequence comes from Chrysemys picta bellii, assembly GCF_011386835.1. Classification (NCBI taxonomy): domain Eukaryota; kingdom Metazoa; phylum Chordata; order Testudines; family Emydidae; genus Chrysemys; species Chrysemys picta. The sequence goes on along the minus strand of NW_027052785.1, from coordinate 29,211 downwards.
TGGAAAGGACCTCAGGAGGTCATCTAGTCCAACCCCCTGCTCAAAGCAGCACCAATCCCCAACTAAAGCATCCCAGCCAGGGCTTTGTCAAGCCGGACCTTAAAAACCCCTAAGGAAGGAGATTCCACCACCTCCCTAGGGAACCCATTCCAGTGCTTCACCACCCTCCTAGTGAAATCATTTTTCCTAATATCCAACCTAGACCTCCCTCACTGCAACTTGAGACCATTACTCCTCATTCTGTCATTTGCCAAGCTCCATCCTCTTTGGAACCCCCATTCAGGTAGTTGAAGGCTGCTATCAAATCCCCCCATATTCTTCTCTTCTGCAGACTAAACAAGCCCAGTTCCCTTAGCCTCTCCTCATAAGTCATGTACCCCAGCTCCCTAATCATTTTTGTTGCCCTCTGCTGGACTCTCTCCAGTATGTCCACATTTTTTCTGTAGCGGGGGGCCCAAAACTGGATGCAATACTCCAGATGTGACTCACCAGTGCCGAATAGAGGGGAATAATCACTTCACCATGGGCTGGCACTTCAGGCCTCCCTGTGCTGAGTGGAGGTGCGGGGCAGGGGGTAGATCCCCGGACCAGGCTTGTGATCATGGGTCTCTTTCTGAACACCCCGGCTCAGGACTTCGGACGTTGGCTTCACGCCTCCCTCATCCCCTCCCACCAGGCCGCGCAATGACCGCAACGTCTTCTCCCGCCTCACAGCAACCAGAGCCAGGGCTCCGCGCTGGACAAGTAAGAGCCTCGCGGGGCAAGGAGCGGGTAGGGGGGTGAAGCTCCAGGGAGCCCAGCCCCAAGAGCAGTGAATGGCAGACGGTGACTCCCATGGCTGTCCCCAGGTACCGTCCCCGCTCTGCCTCGGGCCCGGCAGTCCCAGCTGGAGTCAGCCGCAGGCTCCTGCCGGGCTCATGAGCGACCAGGGCGAAGGCAGAGAGCTGCAATACTGGTGCAGTAGAACTTCACATGGGGCAGCATCTCCCTGGGCAGGGGCCCTATGCCAGACCTGTCTATAACCCCATTGATATGGAGGGGGGGGTCTTTGGTCCCCCTCTACTGGCTGGACCTTGTCTCGGGGCTGCCCCTGAGCTGCCAAGCCTGGGCCTTTAGCTCAGGCAGAAGCAGCTGCTGTTGAGAGCCTGGGGTGGCAGATGCCCTCCCTGTAGATGATCCAGCTGGAGGCTCATCGTTACATTGCACTGCTAGAGCCCTCAGAACAGGCCCGAAGCGGTGCCCTGGCCTTTAGCGTTGTGTGCACACACGTGGCAGTGCCCGGTCCCCCGCTGGGCCCGTGGGGATCCCCTGGGGGGCTGGGGCTGTCACAAGCCCCACTAGCAGCCCTGGGCTCTTTAGCTCCTGCTGGTAGCTCTGGAGGGCCCTGGTTCAGGCCCCAGTGTGTTGGCCAAGATGGCGGCTGTCACACTGGCTGCTGGCAGAGGAGAATTTCACCCGCAGGGACGCTGCTGGGTGGGTTTGGCTGCAGTTATAAAGCGGGTGAGGTGGGTCCAGGGGGCTGCTAGCTGAGGACACTAAGCCGCCATCCCGTCCCCAGCGAAGCATGGGGCTCGTCGGCGCTGGGCTTGGCAGGGGTCCCCAGGCGGTGGGGAAGCCATTTCCCAGTCGGCCCTACCCCGGTTCTGTGTGGCACTGGCTGTGCCATCGCACCTGCCCCTTCTGGGCCCTGCTCCCTCTCCCACTGTGCTCTGTGGGGAGATGCCGGCTGCTCACAGGTCCCGGTCCCCCTCAGGAGGTGACGTGGCTGCTCTGGGTGGGGCGAGCTTTCCGCCAGGGGCCCGTAGGTGCTCCGATTGCTCCTGGTGCCAGGGGCTGTGACCCTTCGGAGGTGGGGTGGGGGTGCTCTCCAGTGGCAGCCTTTGGTTTCTACGGAGGAACGAGCCCACCTTAGGACTGCCTTTGACAGTCACGGGCCAGCCCCTGCACGGGTGCAAATTGGCCTAGCTGCCGTGGGGGCAGCAGAGCGGCTTTGATTTACAGCTCCCGAGGACCTGGCCCTATGGGAGCTGGTAGCAACCACCTCCCATCTGCCTCCCTGCAGAATCCCAGTTTGGCGGCGATGTTCTAACCGGGGGGAGCCCATGGCGCTGCCTGCAGCTCAGGACCAGCCCCTGGTCCCCATCCTGCCTGCTATCAGACCGCACGATAGCGCAGAGCCGGACCGTGTCAGAACACCCCAGCCGTACCCCAAAACCAGGAGTGCGGAACCTGAGGGGCTAGGTTGGATGGCTGGTGGCAGTGATGAGACAGGGGGGACCATGGGAAGATTAAATGAAGACTGGATGCAGGAATCCCCGGGCGAGGCCTCAGGCCTGCACTGTACTGGTCAGACTGGGTGATTGTAACAGTCCCTTCTGGCTGAATGACTCCAGTCCAGCCTGAAAGATCTTGTGTCCGAGCCACGTGTCCCTTCCTGCTCCTCTGCCCCTTTCCTCTCTGGTTTTCTGTGTCCGCTCCTCCCTCTCTATCCCGCTAGCTTGGATGCAATAACAACACTCCACTCTCTGACTCCGTTGCTGCCTCTCTCATCCGGGATTTTTTCTCCCGTAATCCTGCTAATTTTTTGTCCCTAGGTCTGACGACAGCGATTCCTCTGTCTCGGAGGTGCTGAGGTACATACAACTTTCTATTGATTAGAACTCTCTGGCTTCTCGCATTTCCCTCCCCCTGCCCTGCATGCTGAATCCGTGCTGGCCAAACTCTGGGCCTTGCTTCTTTGCTAAATCTATTGGGACTCTGTCCTGGTGCTGCTCTTGCTCGCTGTGTGTCCCTCTTTCCTTCTCTCTGCTTCCCCGCATGGCCCTGGCATGCCGTGTCCGGCTGTGGAAGTCCCTTTCTGCCTCTGGTCTCCAGTGCCTTAAGGTCTGAGCCATCGTCTTGAAATGCAGTGCTGGGTGTTTAAGCGGATAGTGTACGGTGCTTTCACTGAATGGGGACAGCTGCATGCTCTATTCTGCCTCGAGGGCAGGGCGGGTAGTGATGATATCTTGCGCTGTGTCTGGCCTAGCTGCAAGAGGCAGGGCAGTCCAGCTGTTGGAGCCGGTGGATGCTTGGAGGGTCCAGGCTATGATGCTTTCTTTGGCGGGGTCTTCTCTCGCACCTTCAGTTCAGACATCTCCAAGCACTTGACAAACGTGGCTTCAGCCTCCCAGCACCCATGGTGAGGCTGGTCAGGATTGTTATCCCTGTCTTGTGCCTCGGTTTCCCCATCTGCAAAGAGTAAACACCTGGGGTGCAGCCTCTTGGCACCGAGGATCCTGTGGCTGCTGCTGAGGCCTGTGCAGCCTCCCAGATATATTAGAGCAGCCTTGGGATTGCTCTAACTCACTGCAATCTCCCAAAGGGCTGCTTGCCAGCTATGCCACAACCCAGAGTTCCCCTAATGGGGTGTGCTAAGGCCCTGGCTCTGCCCCCAGCATGCCTGGGTTTGCAACACGAGCCACATAGAACCAATTACACTAGCCCAAGGCAGTGTCTGTGCCAGGAGAACTCTCCTTCCCCCATTCCCTGCACATCAAAAGGGCCAGGCTGGCAGAGGAGCATCTCCCCACTGGCCTTTGGGTGCCTATTTGAGACACCGTGGGCCTGACTCTGACACCCTGAGCACCATCAGCTGGAGTAGTGGGTGCTCAGCGCCCCTCAAAAAATCCATTCCAACCATGCCACAAATGTGCCGTGTGACCCTGGGCTAGCCCTTTCCCCTCCCTTTGCCTCCGTGTCCCCACCTGTAATCCAACCCTGCTGGGAGGAGGGGAGGTGCTTAGAGATCCTGGCTGGGAAGCTGCTTTGGGGCTATCAACCCTCTCCATGATGGGCTCTTCCACCTGGGCTCTTTTCTCAGGGGTGTCGATTCTCATGTGCTCAGCGTTCTAGAACCTCCCTCTGAACTCTGCTCACAGCCCCATTGGCTGTTGCTGGGGCAAAGCCTAGAACTGGTTTGAGACAGGATTGTCTCCTGGCCAGGGAGCCAGGATTCCTGGGTTCTCTCCCTGTTCTCGGGGGATTGAGAACTCCTGGGCTCCGTTCCCAGCTCTGCCATTGATTTGATTGTGACCTGTTAAAAATCCCTTCCCCATCTGCCAAAGTAGGGTGAAGCTCATTGCAAAACCGGAGTGGGTCAGATGGAGAGAGGGCGCTTCCCCCCCGCTGGCCACGGGGTGGTGCCCTTATGCCCCACATAGCACGGCTGGAGCAGGGCCCCAGTTTGTTCAAGCCTGGAGGTTCTGGGGGTTGGGTCCGGAGCCAGCCTGTCCCTGCTAGTCTCTGACTCCACAGGGGATGGGGCAGCGTGTGCCATGCAGCAGCCTGGACTCTATTGGCTTCGGGATCTTGCCTGGATGGGGCACAGAGGCCACCCACAGCTCTCACGGCCGGAGGGGGGTAGCTCATCTGTGCCAGCAGCGAGATGGCCGGGGGTGAAGCCCGTTTCCTTTCCAAGCCCCAGCCCCAAGCCAAGGCAGGGTCTGCACGAGTCCCTGAGCCCTTAGCACCGATGGGGTGTGACCTGCCCCGGGGGGCCTGTCTGGGGAGCAGGCTGCCCAGCAGCTTCTGTCTGTGGTTTGCTTTGCTCCGGAGCCCCACTAGCAGGCCCTGGCAGCCTCGTGGGGCGGGATCTGCCTTCGTCCTGGGTCACCCAGCCAGCGCCCTCCTGCTGACGCCCTTGCTCTCTCTCTCCCACGGAAAGGGCCTCATTAACCCCGTGGGCGGTGCCAGGAGCACCCGGACAGCCCTGTTGCAGTGCATCTCTGTGGCAGAAGGACACTCCAAGCCCGTTCTCCGCGTGGACGCCACCGACGAGCTGCTCTTCTCCGGATCCAAAGGTGCGCGCCTCAGGGGCGGGCCGGCTGCTGAGCTCTGGGTGTGATCATTGGGGAGTGAGCCTGTTACCCAGGGGAGGGGCTGAGCCACCCCAAACTGCGGGGGCAGGACAGGAGCCTCTTGCTCAGACGGCACCGGCCTGCCTGAAAGCCACAACGGGCCGGTGCAGTTCTGGGTCCCCCCAGCAGAGGGCAGCAATGCTGCACGAGTCATTAGGCTGAACAGCTGTGTGGTGACATCCCTGAAGCGAGTTGTTGGGGTCTCTGCCCGGTTCCTAGTGGCTGGATGTTCACCTCGCACCTGGCACTAATAGACCCTCCCCCCGTTGGCAGGTCTGGCAGAGGTGCCAGAGGCTGGATGGGCCACAGGGACTGAGCTCCCCTGGGGCACTCGTGGGAGCAGGGGGAGGCGGGGGGGAGGGAGGGAGGAAGCCATGGGGATCCTTTGCTGAGGACAGGAAGGGTCCCGCAGTGTCATGTGCTCCTGCCTCCTCCCGCAGACCGGAGCTGCAAAATGTGGAACCTGGTGACGGGCCAGGAAATCGCCTCGCTAAAGGGCCACACCAATAATGTGGTGTCCATCAAGTACTGCAGCCACTCAGGGTTGGTCTTCACTGTCTCCACCTCCTACATCAAGGTGTGGGATATCCGGGATTCGGCCAAGTGCGTCCGCACCCTCACGTAAGTACCTGACGCACCGAGGCTGCCCTGTGGGCCTGGCCAAGCTCGACGCACTGCCCTGCCAGCGTTCTGCACCCAGGGCAGCATTGCAAAGGCCAGGCGGCCGGGCTGGTCTGCAGGGCTGAGTCTAGGAATGCTGCAATGCAGGTCGTTCTAGCCTGGCCTGGCTCGTGGAGGCTCCGTGGCTTGGTGCTCTGCTCTCAGGGAAGTTGCTCCTCTCGTCTGTTTCGGGGGGCACCGTGCACCCTACAGTTGCTTTGATCAGGGATGGGTAATGACCCATCTGCAGCTGCCAGCACCGTTTCCAGACCCCAGCGAATCAGCCCCTCTCTCTGGTGCCCAGCCACAGACTGAGACTTCTCTTTTAGGCCTCCCCAATCTGACTGGCGGGAACAGGAGCGGCGCCAGGGTTTTTGGCGCCCTAGACGGGGGTCCTTCCGTGCTCCCGGTCGTCGTCGGCAATTCAGCGGTGGGGGGGTCCTTCCGTGCTCCCGGTCGTCGTCGGCAATTCAGCGGTGGGGGGTCCTTCCGTGCTCCCGGTCGTCGTCGGCAATTCAGCGGTGGGGGGTCCTTCCACGCTCCCGGTCGTCGTCGGCAATTCAGCGGTGGGGGGGTCCTTCCACGCTCCCGGTCGTCGTCGGCAATTCAGCGGTGGGGGGGTCCTTCCACGCTCCCGGTCTTCGGGTCACTTCGGCGGCGGGTCCTGGAGCAAGTGAAGGACCCGCTGCAGAATTGCCGCCGAACACCCGGAGCGCGGAAGGACCCCCCGCCGCCGAATTGCTGCCCCTCCCCCCCAAATCCTGGTGCGGTCGCCTAAATGGAAGCGCCGGCCCTGGGCGGGAACATGCCTGGGCTGCCTGTCAACATCAACTCCAAGCCAGGGGTGGGGTTTGTGTCGCTCCGCCCTGGGCGTGGAGCTGGCATGCCTGCTGGTACGGGTCTGGCTGGCTGCGCGGCAAGGCACCTCCCTTGGGTGCCGAAAGCTGCTGCCTGGGTCACCCTTGCTGTGCCGTTGCTCCCGGCTTGAGGGGACGTGGGGCTGAGCGGGGGGGTCTCATCCTGGCACCACTGGCACTGCATATGGCCAGGAAGTGGCGTTGCTTCCCCCTATAGATGGCTGGGGACAGACGCTGTCCAGCAACCATGACCTGGTCGTCACCGGCTCCAAGGATCACTACGTCAAGGTACCCTGGGACCCTCCCTCCCTCCCGCTCACAGGCAGCACAAGGGGCCTTTGAGCCCAGGAACCGCTGCTTGTGCCAGCCCTCCCCACTCCCATGCATAGCCGCTCTCCTGTAGGTGCCAGCTACAGGGGCTCGCTGCCCACCGAAGGCCTGGCGAGGAGGGGACATGCTGGGTGGGGTTGTCCAGAGCGCCCAGCGTCGGCCTAACTCTGCTCCCATGGGGGGCGGGAAGGAGCCGTTCTGTTGATCTCAGCGGGCGCAGAGGGAGGCCAGTACTGAGCACATTTGCAAATGCCACCAGGGTCTGAGAAATGCCATGAGCCCCCCAGCGCTCGTGGCCTGAAGGATCTGGTGGCTTTGCAGCTGGCCAGCGTTCCCGTCCCCACACCTGCCAGGTGTGTCTGTGGGTCACGGGGAGCAGGGTCTGTGCACTGCCCCTCAGAGCGTCCTGGAACCCAGATCCAGGAAATGATGGAGGAGCTGCCATGTCTCAAAGTGCTGGGCAGCTCGGCAGCCGTGGAGACCAGAATTCCAGGTGCCCGGCCCAGGCCTCCCCTCCGCATCCCCCGCTTCCTCCTGACGCCTCACGCGTGGATGGTAGAACCCACCTCCTCCTGCCCGCCGTGGCCTCTGCTGAACCTGCTGCCAAGGAGGCTATTTTGTCTTTGCAACGTGGCCCCCTGCCAGCCGGATGCTGAGCTGCGCCCGCACGTTGGCCACCAAACCATTGGAGGAGGTGGAGATTTCCAGTCCCAGCTGAGCCGGGCGAGGTTTGAACCCGCGACCTGTATCTCAGCCCTAGTGCTGAGCCATCGTGTCCCCACATGGCCTCTGCCCAAGGATCCCAGCGTGGCGTAAGCAGGCAGAACCCTGCCGCTGCCAATCCATCCCTGTCTCATTTCACTGGGCCGTGGCTCAGCATCCCAGTGGTAGCTGTGTGGTCGGACGCTCTCGCCATCCCCCTGCCTTGCTGAAAGGGCTGTTGCTGGCCTAATGACCTGAGAGCGACTGGTCTCCTTTGCCACCGGGGTTCACAGCAGCTGCCCTCCGGGCTGTTGCCTTGCAGATGTTTGAGATTGCGGACAGCGTGGTGGGGAACGTCGGCTCCACCCATAACTTCGAGCCCCCACACTACGACGGCATCGAGTGTCTGGCCATCCAGGGCGACGTGCTCTTCAGCGGCTCTGGGGACAAGGGGATCAAGAAGTGGGACCTGGAGCAGCAGGAGCTCCTCCAGGTACGGAGGGGGACGAGCAGGAAGGCCCTGCTGCTGGGCGGGGGGCAGAGAGATGGGCTAGACCTGCAGCGTGCCGTTTCAAGGGCCAGTGCCAGGGTCTGGAGCGAGGACTTAGAACCTGCTGGAGAGTCACTGTCCAGTCTGGAGCGTGCTCCCGCCGTCCTGGGGGCAGAGGATCAGAGGGCAGACACAGGGACTCCATCCCTACGTTGCACATGGGGCCTCCAGGCAATGGAAGAGCCCCGGGGGTTGCAAACGACAGTGGCTGGCAGGGTGGGTCCCGAAGGCAGTTTACAGCCGTGGGCAATGCACGGTAGCCAGTTCTATAGGGCTGGGCCCCACCTGCTGCGGTTAAAGGGCTCAGTGGCCTATGGCGAATGGGGACAGGTTGGTCTGGGGGTAGATAGCGCTCGGCCTTGTCCCTATTTCTGACCCCGGTGAGTGTGGCTGTCTGGTCTCCGGGCCCCACAGGCCGCGGTGCCTGGCTCTCCAGGTCAGTGGTGGCGCGCAGCAGTGCGGGGATGGCCTCCGGTGGGTCTGGGATAGAGCAGCAGCCGAAGGGGGCGTGCAGGCCGGTGCTGGGAGGCAGGAAGTCTGGCTCTGCCATGAGACTTGGCTAACATTTCAGAGGCCTCCATTGATTTTTTTTTTATTTTTTTTTTAGTGGTGGGGGGCTCTGTTTTGGAGAACCTACCGTGTGCCCGCCCGGGGCTGGGTTGTTCAGAGGAGCTGGGCACTGTGGGAGTCAAGGGGAGCAGTGGGGGCTCTGCTCCTCTGAAAATGGGGTGGTTGGGGTGTCCCCCAAAATGGAGCTGCCCAGAGCTAGTCACCATTTGTGGCTGTGTGACCCTCCCCCACAGTCTCTTCCCTACGGAATGAGGCTAATGCTCATTTTTCTTCCCACTGGAGCGCTGAGGATTGATGGCAGACAAATAATTAGAGAGATGGGGGGTGAGGGGAATCTCTTTTTTATTGGACCAGCTCCTGTGGGTGGAAGGGACAAGCTTTCAAGCCCCACCCTGGAAGAAGAGCTGAGTTTGCAGACTTGTCCCTTCCCCCCACACACACAGAAATTGGTCCAATCAAAGAGATTCTCTCCCCCATCTTGTGTGTCTCGTATCTGGGTTGCCAGCATGGCTTGGATTGATTAGAGCTTGGAGATCCCCTGGTCAATCCCAATGAGCAATTGTCTCCTGGGGCGGAGCCCTCTTCTCTCCTGCTGAGCTGCTTCTGTAGCTCACCAGAGTCCCCTTGTCTTGAATTCATATCCTCGGCTGCTGCTTGATGAGAAATCGATCGGAGCTTAAAAATTCCAGCTCTCAGCCACGGTACAGATGTGGGGGGTTTGTCTCAGCCCATTACAGAGCCAGCAGCCAGCTGCAAACCCAGCATCTGGCTCTGGCTGCTGGCCTGACCCTGCCCTGGAGCTCAGGGGGCAGTTTGGGTCTTGATGGCCCCGGCTGGCAGCGTGGATCGTGGGCGCTCACTGGCTCTGCCCTGTCTCTGTGCCTGCCAGCAAATCCCCAACGCGCACAAGGACTGGGTCTGCGCCCTGGCCTTCGTCCCTGGCCGCCCCATGCTGCTGAGCACCTGCCACGGGGGCGTGGTGAAGGTCTGGAACATGGAGAACTTCACACCCGTTGGGGAGATCAAGGGCCACGACAGCCCCATCAATGCCATCTGCACCAATTCCAAGCACATATTCACTGCTTCCAGGTGAGGGTGGTGGGCTGGGCTAGGCCCCTGCGGCATGGGGGAGGGAGGTCTGACCCCCAACTCACCCCAGTGCAGCAGAGCTGCAGGAGCTCTCCAAACCCACTGTTGCTCCCCGCATGTGGCAGGGCCTGGAATGGCGCTGGGAGTGAGGGATGGGAACAGCGCCGGAGCCGGGCTGCAGGCGGTTTGGTGTGGGGCAGCAGTCGGCTGCAGGGCCCCCAACCCCTCCCCATCTAGCCTCTCGTCTCCTCCATCTCTCAGCCATTGTTAGGTCGCCCCACAGTGAGGCTCTTCTGCCCCATCCAGTTATGCCAAGCGCTGGTCCTGCCCTGCCCCGCCATGCTTTTGGGATGCTCTTGCCAGCTCCTTTGATGTGCCGGGACTAGCCAGACCTGGTGCTGCTGGCCCTGCCACCCTCAGCGCAGAGAACGGACTTCCTGCCAACCGGGCACCAGCTCCTCCTCGACGGTGCCTTGTGCATCTCCAATGAGAGCACCACCGCCCCCTCCTTCTGCTCCCCAGCCCCTGTGCACAGCCCTGGCCCCCAGAGGGGGTCCCCAGGTTCACAATGTCTCTGGCACCGTCTCTGATCTCCTCTTTTCCGACCATGTCCCTTTTCTCCTTTCCTTTCTCTTCCCTCCCCCCCCCTCTGTTTCTCTCTGTGCCGCAGTGACTGCCAGGTAAAGCTATGGACTTACGTGCCTGGGCTCACCCCCTGCCTTCCTCACCGCGTCCTTGCCATAAAGGGGCGTGCCACTAGCCTGCCTTGACCCTCCTCCTGCTCTCTCTGGCTCTCACCCCCTCTGGCTCTCTCTCCTTTTCCTTCTCTGTCTCTTCTCTCTCCGCTCTGGTCTCAGCTGCTTCTTAACAGTATGAGATTCTTTTGGATTTTCCCCCCATGTAGAGCTCTTTGCAAGAGGAGACTGTCCTCTTGCCCCCCACCTCCCAGTCCCCCAGGTGATTGGATTCAGTGGCCAGCTCAGGGGTTTGCCCATCTGACTACTGCTCCTCCTGGGCCACTGCTGGGGGGATCCCCGCCCCATCCCCACCCCCCACTGCGTCACTGGCCACTGCCAGTGAGGTGCCACTGGCTGAGCCTGCGTTACTGGCAGAGTGCCCTGTTACTGGCGCTCTGGGGGATTATCCCGCTGGCGGGAAGCTGGGCGCATCTGCTCCCTCCTTGCGCCGGTGCCCGCCCGCCTGGGGCACAGCGGCCTTGCTCTCCTGGGCTGCAGCGTGATGCATTTGGGGGCGGGGGAGTTGGGGGCAGGGCGTGGCCCGTAGCTGATTGTACTCGCTGTGCTGCCTCTCCCAGCTGGGGCGGCGGCGGCCTCCAGCCTCACTTCCTCTCTCTCTTCCTTCCCCAGCGACCTGACAGTGAAGCTCTGGAGCCGGAGAAGATTGCTGAACGGCCTGACCTAGGCACTGGAAAGGCCGGAGCCAGGGCGACTGTCAGGCTCCCTGGCGGGCCCAGGCCCCAGCCCCTCTCCCTGGCTGTGAAGAGCTGGGAGCGGCCTGGCCTGTGTGTGCTCCAGTTTCCAGGACTCTGGGGTGACGGCGTCTCAGCTGGGGCTTTGTGAACTGCCCGCTTCCACGGCTAGGGGGCGTCGTTCCCGTCCAGCCCCACGCTGGGTTTCCATGATGCAGAAGGCTTTCTGCTGACCAGGGCGTGGCCAGGCAGTGCTTCGGGACATGGCCTTGCCAGCCACGGGGAGGACCCCAAGCTGAGAGACTCAACGGGATCATTCCAATCTGTCCCGCAGCCCGTTCAGCAGCCCCAGATCCTGGATGTGCGAGAGGGATCCTGCCACCTGCATCCTGCTGCTGGCCTCTGCACCTCCTGGGTGCCTGGGGTCTCATTCCTTCTGCAAGCGGCTGCAGGCCCCTCTCCACACTTCATCGTTCAGCAGAGCTGGGATCTGCCGGCCGGTACCGAAATACAGAGAGGACTTGTGTGCTGCTGACCTCAGCCTAGCACCAGCAGGGTGCATGGAGCCCCGTTCGCAGCACTGGCTGTGGTACCCTCCTGGAGCTGGGACTCACTCTGTCCCATCTGCTACCATGTGTGCTGCAGGGGCAGGGCTGACTAAGGTCTAGCACCCCACGGCTCACCCCTTTCAGGCCCCCAATTAGCTGTTAGCACCGTAGAGCCAGAGTGCTAGCCCGGTTCCTACTAATCACTGGTGACAGGGCACAGTATCCACTTCAGAAGCCGACTCCTTTAGCCCCCAAAGCCTTGGGGGAAGCCTGTGGTTCCGACAGGTCCCATCCCTTATGCTCCTCAGGACACAGTAGTAACTCCCCTTCTGAGGGCCCTGTTCTGCAGCCCTTATGTTGGGCAGGGCTGTGGGCCTGCAGCAGGAGACTTTGCTTGGCAGCACTCCCCAGCATAAGGGTTACAGACCTGGGGCCGCACTACTCGGAAGGTGGAGTCTCATGAGCAACGGGGTGTCCCAGCACTGCCTCTCTCCCAGGACCCTGTTTCCTTCCTGGTCCTTTACACTCAGCCCTTCCACCTCCCGCTGACCCCCATTTCAGGTACGATCCCCCAAAGAGCACAAGGGTCAGTTTTTTTTCTCTGAGCTGACAGCGTCTCCCATGCCACCACCCCCTTCAGCCCTAGAAACAAAGTCACTTGCTTTAAGATTCCAAGGCAAAGTTTCTCTCTGGCAGAGCTGGGTTGTGGGACCCAGGGGAGTAGGACAAATGGCCTTCATCGGTGGCCTCTTCAAAGGCAGTGGGCCATTGGCACTGGGACTGACCTAGAGCGGGACTCGTTCCACCCCTCCCTGCCATACCCCAAAGTTCCACCCAGCGATTCTTCTGGTGCCCAGCCCTGCAACTCTTAGCTGAATTGTCCCATGCCTCACCCTGTTCATCCAGGGGCTCCTCCACCTTCCACTACAGCCCTGCTTTACCCTGGGACAATGCCCAGCCTGGGGTGTAGTCTGTCTGCATGATCCCCACCAGGCACTGGCAGGAGCACTGCTTTACATTAAGGTTCTTTTGGTGATGGGCTAACCTTACCCCTGTCCTGCATTTCCAGTGTGAACAGCTGTAGATGGAAACCCAGACAGTAGAGATGGAGCAGGACTAACCGTGGTCACTTTGTCTAGCCCTCACCCTGTGTCTATACTATAGAAGTGTTGCAAACAGCAGGTGCATTTTCCTGCCCGGATAGGATTTTGGAGATGTTAACGCTTGCTACGGCTTTCTCGCTGTATGGGTTGTGGGATCCATTGGAGCGGTCTGTGTTCTGTGTACAGGACAAGATGTGTAGATCTTTTATACCTGGATGTATTACTGTAATTACAATTATTTAATCAATAAAATGAATAAAAGCATTAAAGTACATCAAAATGAAACAGAGGATTGCTATGTACAGGGTGGGAGATTGCATGTGAGTGATGTTCGTCCATCGTTATCGATGAAGACCTCAACCACTCATTCTTTCGCTGACCGGGCTCTGTACGTCCGAAGATGACTGATCAGTCCGATTCGGGCGTGGAACGTCCTGTCACATGTCGGGCAGACATGTAATGGCACTGTCGATGATGTACAAGCAGCTCTGGACTTGCGCAGCTCACGCTTTTTTTCAGCCTCAGCAATACGCCTCGCCTCAGAGGTATTACTACCTGTGTGAATGAATGTATAGCCACAGCCTGACTCGGACAGCTGTCCTTCATTAGCAAGGCGAGTTTCGCTAAGGGCTGCAATGTCAATGTTGCAGCGTGCGAGCTCTCTAGCGACAAGTGCTGTTCTTCTCTCCGGTCTATCTGCCGTGATGTTGTCCAGTAACGTGTGGGATCCCCGCCAGCCGCGGTATGCTGGCCAGGGTAAGGTGAAGCAGGCAATGTTCTAGCCCCCTCCTCATTCTACGGAGGTGAGCAGTGCAATCCTGAATAGGGCTGCTCAGTCGCTCAAGAAGATGCCGAGCTCCACTGCTGCTTCGGTCAGTGAGGAACGACCATTATGCCTGAGCCGCCTATGTGCAGGTCCGCGGCTACAGCTCCGTGTATCCACACCTGCTGCTTCGTCGCTCGCCCATCGCCACAGGACTTGATATGATGTAATATGATATGATATTATGTCGAGACTTGCGCATGAATTGGATTAAAGTGAGGGAGAGTTGCGCGACGTCAGTCTCACTCTCTCTTCCCAGTTCCTATCTGTATCCAGTGGCAAGACAGAAGTCGAGACGGCTGGAGATAGGGCAGGGCGCAGTGGATGACCAGGACGCCTACGTGTCTTGTCGTGCTCTTAAGCGTTCCACAACGCTTGCTGTCATCGCCTTCCTGACCATTGAACCAGGTTGCCTCAGTCAGTCAGATCCAGCCTTCGCATGCAATGGGTAGACAGGCCCTAACTCACAGAGAGTCTCATACTCATCGGCTACCCTCACCTGGTTTAGCCCACCGGTCGAGACGGTCTCCGGGGTGTGGCCGCTGTCACATGCTGACAGCTACTTGGAGCCACAGGTGAGAGCTGGGTATTGTCAAGTGGGGACCAAAGTGGATGAGCTACTCCTAGGAGTACGACTGCTCCCCCATCAGAGGTACTACCCCTCCCTGACAACCCCATGTGAGTAGGTAACCGCTCGATAGCTTTGATCACCATATAGTTTTTGACAGGTTACCACACCCCATCCCCATTGCCGGCGCCATCCCCATTTTTCTGTGTTTGGCCGGGGGAAGGTTGCGTGCTTATGTTTTGACATATTTAGAGAAAAAGTATGAAAGACTAGAAAGAGGCTGTAAGGGGTTTGCAGCTCCCTCCCCGTCCGTCTGGGCAGGAGACAACGCTAGGGTGACCAGACGTCCCGATAAAATCAGGACCGTCCCGATATTTATGTATTTGTCCCGCGTCCCGATTGATCTTCGGTCGGGACGCTGCACTCCGCTTTTTTTTTTTTTTTTCTTCTCCTCTGACTGCCAGCAGCACTCAGCTGTTCTCCGTTGGTCCCCCCCAGCTCCTAAAAACCAGAGGCTGAAGGTATGCATACCTAAGGAAGGGTGCATAATCTCCTCTGACTGCCCACAGCACTCGGCTGTTCTCAGCCCCCACCCTCGACTGCCGGCAGCACTGGGCCACAGTAGGGAATTGGGAGAGGGAGCTGGTTGTGTCCTTACACAGTCAGCACTCAGTTTTTTGGGTTTTTTTGCTCCGCCAGTGCCGCCCCCCCGCTTGTGTCCCGATATTTTCTTCCTGTCATCTGGTCACCCTAGACAACGCCCCTCGCTATGATACTTCTGGGATACCTTGGTTCAGGGGAAAATTAGCTCAGTGTTAATGGTTCAGGCCTGCAGTCAGACCGAGCAAAGAGAGAGTCTGTGTCACAGGGCAACGGTGAGGGATGATCTCTTCCGGCCTCTAAGTGCCCTCTACAGGCTGGTGTCTCGCCTGCCGCTGGTCCCGGTGTACCTCCCAGACCCCGGTGCCCCTCTACGTCAGGGTCCTGCCCCCAGCAGTAACCCACTATCTGGGTGTCCAGGGGAACCCCCAACCCTCTAACCACACCTTGCCTCAGTGGCTACTGCCAGTCACTGTCTAGCCCCCGCTCACTGGGGCGGACTGCAGTATATAAACCACGCATCATCGGCAAGGGGGGTTGGACCAGCTGCTCTGCCTATCTCTTGGGTGCCCCTCTGCAGCCCAAGTACCTTTTGTAGGTGTAAGAGTATCCGGACTCACCCCTGCGGCGCCTCCTGCTGGTCGTCCAGGGAATTAGCTCTCCAGCCTCTGGAGCACCCTCTGCAGGCCAGTGATCCGCCTGTCCTCTGCACGCAGGCTCCCGTGTCCTTCCCAGGACCCCGGTGCCCCTTGCTCTGGGTGCTGCCCCCTGGCAGTACCCACACACGCTAGGTTTCCCCTCCCAGGTGAACCCCTACCCACTAACCCCACCTCACCTCAGGATAAGGCCACTGCCAGTCACCAGCTAGCCCCCACTCTCTGGGGCAGACTGCAGTATAAGCCACTCATCATCGGCAAGGTTGGGTTCGGACCTGCTGCCTTGGCTTGGGCTGCCCTCTGCAACCCCCAGTACCCCTTGGCCTATTACCAGGCCACAGCCTGGGGCTATCCAGGCTGGAGCTCCCCAGCTACTCAGCCTTTCCCCAGCCCTGCTCCACTCAGGTATCCTGTCTAGCTCCCTGCAGCCAGGCCCTTCTCTCTCTGCACGCAGAGAGAGACTCTTGAGCTCCTGGCTCCCAGCCTTCTTATACAGGCCAGCTGGGGCCTGATTGGGGCATGGCCCAGCTGTGGCTACTTCCCCAATCAGCCCAGTAGCTTTTCCCTTTGCCCCAGCCCTCTGCCAGGGCTGTTTTAAACCCCTTAGGCAGGAGTGGGGTAGCCACCCTGCTATACACCCCCCACCTCAAGATCCCCTCCACCGGGGGGGTAGGATGTCTATCCCTAACGCCCCAGCATTCCTCTCAGCTGGGCCCGCAGGAAATCCCTCTCTGCTCGCAGGCTGTCCAGTGCAAGGAGCAGCCTGCTCCCTTCCTCCATAGTTTGGGTAACCATGGTTGCCTTTTCAGCTCCCCCATGGGATCACAGGTTTGTCTGGGGCCTCCCTGCCCCTGACAATCCCCTCTGTGGGGCCCTGGTCGTCACCACCCCCTCCTTCGGGGCAGTCTCAGACCCAGCCTGATCCTCTGGCCTCCCCCTCCGACTCTGGGGGCTAGGCCGCTTTCCCCGGCGCCCCTTGTGGCAGAGGAGGCACAGCCAGTGCTCACCCCTGCCCACCTCAGAGCTAGCCTGGGCCCTGCGAGTTCCGTGAGGGCACTCCCCCTTCTTGTGCCCTGGCTCCCCACAGGCCCAACACAATTGGAGCCCCCCTGTTGGCTTCACAGGGGGCACTCGAGTCGGTCCATGGTCTGTCTCTGGCACAGCCCTTCCTTCAAGGCTTGCCTGGGCCCTGTGAGGGCACACCCTCTTCAAGTGTCCTGGTTCCCCACAGGCCCAACAGTTCTTTGACCTTGGCACCGGCCTCCTGCCCAAGGTGCCTGGCCCCCAATGAGGTCCTTGTGCCCTCCCCCGCAGCAGCTGGAGCAGCCTGGCTTGCTGCTCGGCGAGACGGGCCACACGGGCTCTCTAATAATAGTCCTTCATGGTTTTCTCCACCTTCGGTTCTCAAGTCTCTGCACTGGGCAATAGTCCACAGTCCTTGCCTTGGCCCCTTGTGTCACGGGTGGACCGCTATACCCGCATTCTCCACCATATGTAAGAGTATCCGGACTCACCCCTGCGGCGCCTCCTGCTGGTCGTCCAGGGAATTAGCTCTCCGGCCTCTGGAGCGCCCTCTGCAGGCCAGTGATTCGCCTGTCCTCTGCACTCAGGCTCCCGTGTCCCTCCCGTGCTGCCCCCTGGCAGTACCCACACACGCTAGGTCTCCCCTCCCAGGGGAACCCCCACCCACTAACCCCACCTCACCTCAGGATAAGGCCACTGCCAGTCACCAGCTAGCCCCCACTCTCTGGGGCAGACTGCAGTATAGGCCACTCATCATCAGCAAGGTTGGGTTCGGACCTGCTGCCTTGGCCTAGCCCTGGGCTGCCCTCTGCAACCCCCAGTACCCCTTGGCCTATTACCAGGCCACAGCCTGGGGCTATCCAGGCTGGAGCTCCCCAGCTCCTCAGCTTTTCCCCAGCCCTGCTCCACTCAGGTACCCTGTCTAGCTCCCTGCAGCCAGGCCCTTCTCTCTCTGCACTCAGAGAGAGACTCTTGAGCTCCTGGCTCCCAGCCTTCTTATACAGGCCAGCTGGGGCCTGATTGGGGCATGGCCCAGCTGTGGCTACTTCCCTAATCAGCCCAGTAGCTTTTCCCTTTGCCCCAGCCCTCTTCCAGGGCTGTTTTAAACCTTTCAGGCAGGAGTGGGGTAGCCACCCTGCTACAGTAGGCCTTTATCGAGGCCTGCAGCCTGGGGTTTTGCCCAGAGCCCTCAATCAGGGCGGGGCGGCAATCGAGAAGGGGCTGTGGCCTACAGGCAGGCAGGCAGAGCAACAGAAGGTCCATTTGCCTGGCCACTGATCAGGGTGGGGCAGCAAGCAAGTAGAGGGGCTCTGACCTACAGTCCAGCAGAGCTGTGGCAGTCTAGGGGAGGTTACCTCTCTGGTGGGAGAGTCAGCACAACCGTCTGGCATCTGGATTCAGGTGGGAGCCAGACCAATCCAGGCCTCCTGACAACCAGGTGGGGAGGCTACCACTCCTGACGTTGGGTTGCCGGGGGTAGGGGAACCCAGGCCCTCCCACTCACCTACGTCCCATCCCAGGGCCCTAATAGAAGCGGAGTGGCCTGCCACTGGGTCAGCGAGGAAAATCCGACTGCAACACACTGGCCGGCTTGTAGTCAATGACACAGCTGAATCTGATTTGGCTTCCCTGGGCTCCTTCCTACACGACCATTCTGTGTGTACATGGGTTCCAGGGTTGTTGTTTGCTTTGGACCACGAAAAAGTTCAAGGAGCTGAGATTACAGAAAAGTCCCATAAAATGTAAAAGGGCTTAAAGCCAATGGGGTTCTCTCTCTCCCTCTTTCTCTCTCCACATACACCACATCTATCTATCTACCCCCATACACCCCCACATCTATCTATCTCCATACACCACATCTATCTATCCCCATACACTCCCTCTATCTATTTATCTATCCCCATACACCACATCTATCTATCCCCATACACTCCCTCTATCTATCTAGCTACATCATCCCCCTCTATCTATCTAGCTACATACTCCCCCTCTATCTATCCCCATACACCCCATCTATCTATCCCCATATACCACATTTATCTATCTATCTACATACTCCCCCTCTATCTATCTATCTATCTATCTATCTATCTATCTATCTATCTATCTATCCGCATACACCCCATCTATCTATCTATCCGCATACTCCCCCTCTATCTATCTATCTATCTATCTATCTATCTATCTATCTATCTATCTATCTATCTATCCCCATACACCACATACATCTATCTATTTATCTATCTATCTACCCCCATACTCCCCTTCTACCTATCTATCTATCCCCATACACCACATCTATCTATCTATCTATCTATCTATCTATCTATCTATCTATCTATCTATCCCCATACACTCCCCCATCTATCTATTTATCTATCTATCCCCATACACTCCCCCATCTATCTATCCCCATACACCCCCTCTATCTATCTATCCCCATACAGCCGCAAGGGTAAGTTCTCTTCCCCACCCCCACCCTCCCTGCCCTCCCTTCAGCTTTCTATACTTTCCTTCTCTCACTAAGCCAAAAGGATCTCTTGCTGTTTTCTATACTCTCCCTCTCTCAGGTCTGGTCTACACTAGTCGTTTATTTCGGAATTAGCTGAGTTAATTCGAAAAAAAATCATTCCGTCCACACGATCAAACCGTTTTCTTCGATTTAAAGGGCTCTTTAATCCGATTTCTGTACTCCACCTTGGCAAGTGGAGTAGTGCTTCAATCGAGATCGCAATCCCAGGTTAAAGGTATTGTGGATGCAATTCGACGCTATTGGCCTCCGGAAGCTATCCCAGAATGCTCCCTTGTGACCGCTCTGGACAACACTCTCAACTCCGATGCACTAGCCCGGTGGGCAGGAAAAGCCCCGGGAACTTTTGAATTTCATTTCCTGTTTGGTCACCAGCAGCACAGGTGACCAGCAGCACAGTCCTCCATCACAGGCGACCATGCAGAGTCCACCATCACAGGCGACCATGCAGAGTCCACCATCACAGGAGATCATGCAGTCCCAGATTCACAGACAAGATCCAGCATGGTCCGAACGGGAGGTACTGCATCTCATCGCATGTTGGGGAGATTACTCTGTTATGGTAGAACTACGTTCCGAAAAAAGGAATGCAAATACGTACGCTAAAGTCTCCAGAGCCATGACGGAAAGAGGCTACTCCAGGGACCAGAGCAGTGTCATACAAAAATCAAGGCGCTCAGGCAAGCAGACCAATAAGCCAGGGAGGCAAATGGGCGCTCTGGGTCACAGCCCCATACATGCCGCTTCTACTGTGAGCTGCATGCAATTATGGGGGGTGACGACACCACTACCCCACCACTGTCCGTGGATACCTCCAAGGGGGGAGTTGAACGGAGCGAGGAGGATGAGTTATTGGAGGACGAAGAGGAGGAGGACAGTGCACAGGCGGCAAGTGTGGAATCCGTTTTCACCCCTAGCCAAGAACTATTCTTAACGCAGGAACCAATAGCCCACCCCCCAACTCCCAAGGCAGGCTCCCGGACCATGACCCTGGAGAAGGTACTTCTGGTGAGTGAGTCTGATCGGAGCCACGCGGTGGGGGGCTGGGGGGAAACACAGCCACGCTGGGCTGTTCGCATTTAGTTTAAAGGGCTCATCCCTGCTCAGAGCCTTGTCGGAGCCAAGCAGTGGGTGCAGGAGGGGGGTGGCGGGTTGTGTGAGGCGATCATCCCAGAGAGCCTGCAGGCCCTCCTTTTATATTGCAAACCCACCAGGCATTGCTTGCTATGGGAAAGGGAGCCCGGCAGTTTGAAAGCATTGAAATGAATGCGGAAGAAGCAGAACCCCGCGTGCCCCTAGGGTTTACCATGGCTGGCTGCAAGCTAAATTCTGTTGCCCGGCCATGTGTGATGTGCTGTGTACTATGAATTGCCCGTTTAACTGAGAAACAGTGTGTCCTTTGTTCTCTGAAATGTATCTTTTAAAATACTACCCTCCCTTTTTCTCCTCCCACAGGTGCAGATGTTTCAACGTGATCCCTATCTACTCCATCCAAGAGGCTGGTCCAGATTAGAAGGTGGAAAAAACAAACTCAGGACAACATGTTCTCCGAGCTCATGCAGTCCTTCAGCATTGATAGGGCCCAGCTGAATGCGTGGTGGCAAACAATTGCGGAGTCCCATAAAGCATTACAGGAACACGAAGAGAGGAGGGACGCATGCGAAGAGAGCAGGCAGGACGCTTTGGTCAAGCTCATGGTGGAGCAAAATGACATGCTGCACTGTATGGTGGATCTAATGCAGGAAAGGCAGCAAGACCACAGACTTCCGCTGCAGCCCCTGTTTAACCGCCCTCCCTCCTCCCCAAGTTCCATAGCCTCCTCACCCAGACGCCCAAGAACACGAGGGGGGAGGCCATGGGGACCCACACGCTCAACCCCAGAGGATCGCCCAGGTAACAGAAAGCTGGCATATGCGAACATTTGATTCGGTTTCTGGACTTGTCCTTCCCTCCTCCTCCACCCCCATAACCCAACCCTGCCCCATCTACCTTCTTATTTCTCTCAATGTGTTGTGCGACAAATAATAAACAATGGTTTTTAAACAATTGTGACTTTATTTCCTTTCATATATATAGGGGGCGGGTAACTTCAAGATAAACAAACACAACTGTCACACCATACCCTGGCCAGTCATGAAACTGTCTTTCAAAGCTTCTCAGATGCGCAGCGTGCCCTGCTGCGCTCTTCTAATTGCCCTGTTGTCTGGCTGTGCGAAATTGGCCGCCAGACCAGTTGCTTCAACCTCCCACCCCGCCATAAACGTCTCCCCCTTACTCTCACAGATATTGTGGAGCACACAACAAGCAGCAATTACAACTGGAATATTGGTTGTGCTGAGATCTAACCGAGTCAGTAAACTGTGCCCGCGCGCTTTCAAACGTCCAAAAGCACATTCTACCACCAACCTGCACTTGCTCAGCCTATAGTTGAACTGCTCCTTACTACTGTCCAGGGTGCCTGTGTACGGCTTCATGAGCCATGGCATTAAGGGGTAGGCTGGGTCCCCGAGGATAACTATAGGCATTTCAACATCCCCAACAGTAATTTTCTGGTCTGGGAAGTAAGTCCCTTCCTGCAGCTGTTCAAACAGACCAGAGTTCCTGAAGATGCGAGCGTCATGCACTTTTCTCGGCCATCCCACGTTGATATCGGTGAAATGTCCCTTGCGATCCACCAGTGCTTGCAGCACCATGGAAAAGTACCCCTTACGGTTTACGTACTGGCCGCCCTGGTGTGTCGGGGCCAAGATAGGGATATGCGTTCCGTCTATCGCCATGCCGCAGTTAGAGAAACCGAGAGCATTAAAGCCATCCACAATGGTCTGCACATTTTCCAAAGTCACTACCCTTGATAGCAGCTGGTCAATGATTGCGTTGGCTACTTGCAGCACAGTAGCCCCCACAATAGATTTGCCCACTCCACACTGATTCCTGACTGACTGGTAGCTGTCAGGCGTTGCAAGCTTCCACAGTACTATGGCCACTCGCTTCTCAACTGTGAGGGCTGCTCTCATTCTGGTGTCTTTCCACTTCAGGGCAGGGGACAGCAAGTCACAAAGTTCCATGAAAGTGGCCCTATGCATACGAAAGTTTTGCAGCCACTGGGAATCATCCCAGACCTGCAACACTATGCGGTCCCACCAGTCTGTGCTTGTTTCCCGGGCACACAATCGGCATTTCATGGCATGAACCTGGCCCAACGCCACCATGATCTCCCAATCGCCACATGCCGTGCTTCTAGGAACATAGGTGTCCATGTCCTCATCAGTATAGTAACCGCGCTGTCGTTGCTTCCTCGCCCATTTTTGCAGATACTGCACATACTGCTGGATAATGTGCGAGGTATTTACAATGGTCAAGACTGCACCGGAGATCTGAGTGGGCTCCATGCTTGCCGTGCTATGGCGCCTGCACAGGTAATCCTGAAAAAATGGCGCAAAACGTAGGAGAGCTGTTCGGTTCAAGATGGCTGATAAAAGGCGGGAAATGGTTGCCTTCTGTAGCTTCCACATGAGCCCAGCACTGACAACATGTAGAAATTTGCTAGCGATGCAAGAATGGGGGACCAGAGTTTGTGGCGGAAGCTGTGCTGCTAGGTTCACGATGGCCGAACAACGGCGGGAAATGGTAAGGATCTTTCTCTCTTTTGCACAGCTCTGTTTTCTGCTTACTAACAAAAAAGGATCATTCTCTTTTTTGCTGTTTTCTGTACTTTACACAGCCCTGTGTCCCTGACGCAGGATCTCTTGCTAATTTTTCTGCCATTTGATTTCTTTTGCCCAACCTTCTCAACCTTCCTTTATATTTCCCTTTTATTTAATTAGCCTTTACTTTTTAAAATTTATTTCAACTTTTTTACTCTTATTATTTTTTAGTCCCAACAAAAATAACCTTTTACCGCATTCTTACTAATCTATAAAACAAACTCCTCTCTCTTGTTGCTTTCTCTAGTTTCCCCTCTTTCTTCTATTTAAAATAACCTTTCTTTCCTTTTTTCCTCTAAGCCTAGCCAATCTTTCTTTTTTTAAAACTCCTTTCCTTTAAGGCCTCTGTAGCGAGGGGGCGTGGCCTCCTGCCCTGACAGACAGGGAGGGAGCCATGAACGCCCCCTGTTGGGCAGAACCGGGACTTCCGCGGCCACCCCACCGGAAGCAGAAGGGCGGGACAGGAAGCGGAACTATAAAAGGCTGGTCCTCCAGCTCAGTCGGGAGAGAGCTGCCGGAGGAGCAGGACGTCTCTTCCCTGCTGCATGACCCCAGACCTAACGGAGACCGCTATCCTGACAGAGACCCAGAGGGGCTGACAGAGCTGCAAGACGCCGGGGTCTCCGACGAGCTGGTGGGGCTGCCACTAGCCGTCCACCCCAGCGAAGCAAACAACAACCCTGGAACCCATGTACACATGGAATCGAATGTAGGAAGTAGCCCAGGGAAGCCAAATCAGATTCAGCTGTGTTATTGACTACAAGCCGGCCAGCATGTTGCGGTTGGACTTTTGCCGCTGACCCAGTGGCGGACAACTCCACTGCAGTTAGGGCCCTGGGCTGGGACACAGTGGAGCGGGAGGGCCTGGGTTCCTCTACCCCCACCACCCCAACGTCAGGAGTGATAGCCTCCTCACCTGGTTGTCAGGAGGCCTGCATTGGTCTGGCACCCGCCTGAATCTGGATGCCAGACAGTTGTGCTGACTCTCCCACCAGAGAGGTAACCTCCCCTAGACTGCGACAGCTCTGCCGGACTGTAGGCCAGAGCCCCCCTACTTGCTTGCTGCCCCACCCTGATCAGTGGCCAGGCAAATGGACCTTCTGTTGCTCTGCCTGCCTGCCTGTAGGCCACAGCCCCTTCTCGATTGCCACCCTGCCCTGATTGAGGGCCCTGGGCAAACAGACTCTCTACCATTACTTGGCCTGACTGCAGGCTAGAACCATTAACACTGAGATACTTTTCCCCTGAACCAAGGTACCCAGAAGTATCATAGCAAAGGGCGTGGTCTCCCGCCCAGACGGACGGGGAGGGAGCCGTGAACCCCTTACAGTCTCTCTTTCTACTCATTCATACTTTTTCTCTAAATATGTCAAAACACAGGCACACAACCTTCCCCTGGCCAAACACAGAAAAATAATACAAAATAAATTTTCAAAATGGCTGACGGCACCAAAAACATACACGACTGGAAATGGGGATGGAGGCGGGACGTAAATGCTACACAGTGCATGGAAACCTATCAAAAAGTACATGGTGATGAAAGCTATCGAGCAGTTAACTACTCACATGGCTGCGCAGGGCAGGCGGCCAATGGGGAAGAAGCCATGTTCTGGTACGAAGCTCCCAGGGAAGGGAGGCTGGCTTTTCCCAGAGCTAGGGCAGCTGGGCAGCTTCAATGACCGGGCTCTCCTTAGTGCACATTGTTCTTATCCTATGAAAGCATGTCCATAGGCTGCTGTGGGCTGGCGGGTGGTTCTTGAACGCCTCCAGGATGAAGATGGTCTGAGAAGCCAGGCTTTGGACCGAGGAGTTGCTGTCCTGCTGCAAGCCTTTGAGGTCTAAGATTGAAAGGAAGGAAATGGAGGTCAGAGCCACAGCGCTCTGGAGAGCCCCAGCAAACCACGCCAGCGCTGTACCTCTCGGCCTGTGACAAGGAGGCAGCAGGCTGGGAGGCGGGAGGCAGGGGACTAGCAGGAGCAACCAGCAACCTTCACTAAACATCCCTGCTGCCCTCCACAAATGAGGGAGCCTCCAGACACAGGCAAGAAGTCCCAATGAACCCCATTCACTCACTATTTCTAGGACTGCCCCATCCCTGCAGTATCTGAGCACCTCATCCCTGGCTGTATTTACCCTACGCCTTCCCCCCAATGCACAGATGGGCACTTAGGTCCAGAGAGGGGGAGAGTCATAAAGGGGGCTTGGACATTGTTAGGCTATGCCTAACTTTAGGTGCCCTGCTGCCATCCAGGAAATGCCGAGGAGGGAGCTCAGCCATTCTCTAGCTCTGGTTGGGAGGCCCAGCTGTGAACCTGCTCTGGGAGTGAGAAGCCTGAGCTATATCACTCCCCCCTCCGCCATTCGCCAACAAATGTGGAGATGCTGCTCTGCCCTGCGCTGCCCAGGGGTCCGGGCACGCAGCAAGGAGGTAGGTGACCGGACGTCACCTCTGCCTCATTTGGAGCAGTGGCTTCACCCCAGGCACCCCACGTGGAGGTGACTGCTCCAAACACTGGGCTAGTGAGTGCAAGGGGGGAGGCAGCACCCCACCTCGGCTGTGTTTGGTGGGGGGGCAATCGTCTCTGAAGGCCAGCCAGCTCAGGCCCAGTTTGGGGATCTGCCAGGCCGCAGCTCTGAGGTCAGGGCTAAGTGCCTTGCACATGCCAACCAGCAGACACGACAGGGTGAGGGGGCAGCTGATCAGGGGTTTGGGGATCTACATTTTGCATCCCTTTGTGGCTCTCGCCCGAGATCATGTTGCTGGCGTCGGAGATTGAACCCAGCCCACGGCCCTGGGCCGTTCATCCCCCTAGCGCTCAGTGCTCAAAGCAGGTACCACCCACCGTTGCAGATGGCATCCAGCTTGTCCTGGCTCCTCTGGTCCAGCTGCCGGGCAGCGAGCCCTACACATACAAACAGCTCGTCACATCCCCGCATCCCCAGCGAGGGTGTCAAATGTCACCCTCCAAGCAACCCCTTGCTTCCCCCGCCCCTCGCTGGCCAGGACGCGCTCCCGAGTCCCCAGGGGAAAGGGTGAGTCCCCAGGGATGGTTACAGGGCTGGTTGCCAAAGGAGAGCACAGCACCTTGAGGGTTCACTACCAAGAGCCCATGGTGGGGTATGGGGGGCGGGGAATGGGGACTGCATGGGGAGCAGTGGGGTTAGAGGGGCCCCATCAGCCCATCAGGGCAGTTTGGGGTGAGCTTGCTCCTGCGGACTTCTGACACCCTTGATCCTGCATTGGACAATCAGGAGCCCAAGGGTTACTTATCGCTGCTGGCAGGGACTGAGGAGAGCCTGGGACCGGATCCAGCCCCCCTGTTAAAGGGACCCCTGCTCTGTGGTTACCTATGAACCTGATGGCCGCTTGTCTAAGTGGAGTCTGTGGGTTCTCCAGAAAGGCCATGGTCTGGCACAGAAAGTTGTTGGCTCTCCCCTTGTAGCGCGTCAGCTAGGACCAGAACAAGGGAGCACAAGGTTATTAAAGGCCTTTCCGTCCCGCAGGCCGGGTTCCAGGTGTGTGGAGCGCACGTCCTGTTTTCACCCCTCTTTCCTGTGCCGGGGGGGATCACGCAGAGGGACTACACCCAGGGCCAGGAGTGGTCCCAGGGCTGGGGCTCAGTGTGGGCACAGAGCCGGGCAATGGGGGGTGCCCTATCCACCGATTCCCCCGCTCCTACCACGAGGGCTGCGCAGTGAATGACCTGAGGGCTCCCTCACCAGGCAGTCACAGCTTTGCCAGGTATCCTTGCGCTGGATGAAGGAGGGTGAATTCATTAGTGCTGGTGGCATTTGGCTCCCAAGTGATGGTGGCCATGAGCACTAGCATGTGCAGAGACACCTGGGGCAGGGGGAGGGGGGGCGGCTTGGGCATCTCATGTCTAGTATGGGCTGTCCGGGCCGCTTGGCCAAGGGCACACTGGGTCCTGCGCACCATCTGGAGACTGGGTAGCCCTGCTCCTGGTAGGGGCCATGGCCAGGGTTGTGCTCTTCCCACCAGCACAGCCAGGGAATGTGCGGAGACCAGTGGCTGTAGGAGTGGTGAGGCGACCCCTCCCCCCACCCAATCTCTCAGCCTGGCTGCAGGGGGGGAGTGTTGGGCTCAGAGGATGCAGGGAAGACTCAGCAGTTGGGTGGGGCGCCATGGTCATGGCGCTACTGCACTCAACGTTCAAGTGATTTTGAGCTCCTGACTGTCACAGCACTGAGCACCTGCCCTCTGTCAGCGAGACCCTTTCAAGAGGGGGTGTCACATGCTGCCCCCTCAAAACAAATTACTGGTCACTCTGTAACGGTATCCGCTGCAGGCTCCAGCTCGTGGCCTCACCTGGGACACGTTGGGACACTCATCATGCACGAGGAGGAGCAGCGGGACCAGGCTCTGGAGCACATGCGCCTTCATCCGCCTCCTGTTGAGCCCCCTTACAAGCTCCAGCAGGTGTTTAAAGAGGGTGATGGAGAGCACCCGGAGCCTGCTGGACACCTGCAAGAGACGACGTGGGGAGGAGACGCTGTGACAGTCATTCTCACCCAGCGGGGCAAGCAGATGTCTGCCCTGCAGGGGGTATTGGTAACTCACCCCCAGCCATACAGCCACAGCTGGGGCCAGAGTCTCATGGGCATAGCGCCATTGAAGGCAATCGAGATGCAGATTTCCACCAGTTGAGGGGCTGGCCTGGTAACTTCTTGGCCAGGGAGAGCAGTAAGGTGGGGTGAGACTGCCCCTGGGCTCTCACAGCCAGCTCTGGGCACACTGACATCAGCACACACCTGTGTCAGCCAAGGGGGAATGCTCAGGGCAGAGCAGTGCCAGGACAGGGGCGGCAGAGAGGGAGTGATGAGGAAAGATTCAAAGAGCAAAGGAGGGGGTGTAGTTTGTCCTCCCGCTTTGCGGGCCCAGCTCACACTGCTCTTGACCCTCTCGAGGTCCCTTCCAATCCTAGAATCTATGAATCTATGAAAATCTCAACCGGCATCAGGGAAAAAAATGTGTCAAATACAGGCTAACCGGTTCCGGAAGAAAAAATGAACCACAAGCAAGTGAAAACCAGGCGGAGGCGCATGGAACGATGGGAATGGTGTATGACAAAGAATGACAGTCACGCCCTCTCCATGTCTGATAGAATCGTAGTCCGGGTTTAATAAACCGGACTGACCCGCTATTCTCAAGGTAAGTAAATTATCATTAGTGAGAGTTGCCTTCAGATTGTCTCCTCTTTACCAGGCTGCCAGATCTGTGTATTTAAGCCCCAAGGGTTTTCTCTGCCTTCACTATATTGTGTGTATCAAACTCGTTATGAGATCTTAGCAGCAAAAGGCCCCTGTAGAGCTCTTCAGAGGAGCAAGTGCTGCGGGACAGAGCTGTGACGTCAACAGTTAAAACCTATGAGGCTTTAAATGGGATTTGTAGGAAAAAATGGTTCCTAATTGAAGCGAAATGGCTCTGTCTGGGCGTCCCTGATCACTGGTGTCGCCAGCATTCCCTGGGGTCTAGAGTCCACAGCTCTGCTGCTAAGCTAGTGCTAGGGTTCTTTGGATCACAGAGACCCCAGACACAATCAGGCCTGGCAGTGCCAGGTACGGCACACACCCAGAGACACACCCCGCAGGAGCCAGGCTTGGAGACTTGCCCAAGGTCACCAAGCAGGTCAGTGACAGAGCCAGGAATAGAAGCCAGGGCTCCTGACTCGAGGCCAGGGTCATGTCCCCATGGAAGGTTTCAATGACCCCAGCCCTGCAGCAGCTCCCTGCGGTTCTGGGTTTATCCCCCAGCCCTCCTCCCCTCTCACCTTGTCTGGGCACAGGGACAGGTTCAGGAGGCCTTTGAGCGCCAGCCAGCGCACCACAGTGTTGGGGTCTCTCAGCTGCCCACTCAACTGATCCAGGATGGCGTCTTCCTGCTTATTGCCAAGGTCAGGGCACTGGAGGAGCTAACACACCAACAGCGAAACAAGCTAGAGAACGGGGCTGGACCCTCACGACTCATCTCTGCCAAGGGGCCCTTAGCTCCACCTGCCACGGGCACAGCATGCGCTGTACTCCGGGCACTGCGATTGGTCACCGTGTGTGCCCCACTGAAACGCTGCTAGCGCAACGGGCCCTCGAGGCTCCAGCCGAGATCAAGGCCTACCCTGCTCCCTCACTAAGGCTCAGCTGCATGCGGAGCAGGGAGGGAGGGGGCTGCAGCCTTGTGTTCCAAAGGGCCGCCCGGTCTACGGGGGGCAGGTGAATTGGCCGTGGATGGGCCCGGCCTGCGCATGGCATACGGACGTCAGAGGGGGCTTGAGGGCCGAGGTCACACAAGGGACCATTCTATGGAGCTGAGCCTTGGGGAACAAGAGACACCCAACCCTGGGCTTTGCTCCAGCCCCGCAACACCAGCTGGGGCCGGTAACAATGTCCAGAGTCAGTGACTCCACCCCTAGGGCTTTAGGAGCTTTCCCTGCCCCTGGTCACCCACCCACCCCCAGAGCCACCTACCCCTCTCCTGGCCATAGGCATGGGCGGCGAGTTCTATGGGCCCTCGGCGCCTGGGCACCATGGGCCTCGGCCCCGCCTTCTGCCCCCACGT